>NW_012115110.1:6409625-6432952 GCF_000951035.1 Colobus angolensis palliatus
CATACACACATACATAAACATACACACACACATACATACACACATACATAAACATACCCACATACATACACACATACATAAACATACACACATACGTACATACACACATACATAAACATACACACATACATAAACATACACACATACATACATACATACACACATACATAAACATACACACATACATAAACATACACACATACATACATACACACACACATAAACATACACACATACATACATACACACACATTTTATACACGTTTGTTTTGAGATAGGGTCTCAATTTGTCACCCAGGCTGGAGCGCAATGGCACAACCTCAACTCGCTGCAACCTTGACCTCCTGGGTTCAAGTTATCCTCCTCAAGTGAGCCTCAGCTCCCCAAGTAGCTGGGACTATAGGCACATACACCTATACTCAGCTAATGTTTGTATTTTTTTGTACAGACAGAGTTTCACCATGTTCCCCAGGCTTTTATACACTTTTTATTTGTGGGAGTCTCTTCAACACACACATATATGATATTTTTCTCTCTCTCCTTCTCTCTCTTTCTGCCTGAACGCTTTACCAAAGAAAAGATAATATTTAATAATAGTAAAATTGTATTAAAATACCAATATAAATAATACAGCTAATGGAAGAGAAAATTCATGCAATTCTTCTAGAGTTTTATTTGATGATAATAAAAGCTCAAAATCATTATTATCTTTAATCTAGGGGTCCTGTTTCATGCATTTATAATGAGGAATAAATTAGAAGTCAAGTAAAATGTTTATGTAAAATAATTTTATTATGGTACTATTAACAGATTAAAAATAAAAATAATTATATATTCTTCATTAAGAAAAGGTGGAAATAAATTATGCTCTAACAGACCGAAAATTGCCCCTTAACAGATTTACATGAATAGAAAGACTCTTGCAGAGGAAGATTCCTAATCTAAATATATTTATTATTATGAATTATTCTATGTGCTTAATAATCCATCTAGTAAAAAATATTTAAACCTGATGAGATATTCTAAAATTGTAGTGAACAAATACATATCTGACCTATAGTATCTGTCAGATAAACTAAATTTTCCTCTAGTAACAAGTGACACTCACATCTCAGTAATTAAAACAACAAATATTTACTCTGCATTCAGACCATTCCATAATCTGCTTTGTGTCATTGTCATTTGCATGCCAAACTGACCCCGGAGAGACTCCAGCTGTCTGGAACATAGGTGAACAGGAAGGCAGAGAAAAAAGGGAACACAATGAAGAATCTGCTGGCTCAGACAGCAACACCTGGAAGTGTCACGTGCCACTTTCACTCACATTTTATGACTGAAGCACGTCATACTGCCACGTATAAATTCAGGAAATTGGGGAAGTACAATTCTACTAAGGAAGGACAGTGAAAACAGCTGAAGAATTTTAATCTGTCAAATGGGAACTAGTGAAACTAAGCCTCCATTAGAATATATACAAATTTATATTATTTAAAGCAGAAATAAAAACTCAGAAATTTGTGCATGCGTGTTGTCCCCTAACCACACCTATATTTATATAGGGAATTTATAATAATTAAGCCATTTAAGTAAGTTATAAAGATATATATTTTGAAGCACATACTGATGGGGGAAATAGCCAGCCATTAAAATATGATGTAGCTAGGTTCATACTTTATCCAAAATGTAATATAAAAAAAAATTATTAGAAGAAAATAGGTGAGCATTCTTACATGTTATAGGTTGTAAAGGTCTTATTGTCAGGGCATAAATTCTGCAAGCTATAAAAGATCTATAATACAGTATTGCTAGCTATACTCTCATTGCTGGGCATTAGATTTCCAGAGTGTTTACAACTTGCATAACTGAAACTTTATACCCTTTGACGAATATCCCTCCATTGCTGCCTCCTCTCAGTCCTCCTCTCTGTTTCTGTGACTTCAACTGTTTTAGATTCCACATAGAAGTGAGATTATGCAGTATTTATCTTCCTCTACCTGGCTTATTTCACTTAGTATAACGTTCTCTGGGTCCATCTATGTTGTTGCAAATGGCAGGATTTCCTTCATTTTAGTGGCTGAATAATATTCAAATTTTCTGTATGAATGTATGTATACATATGAACATACACAAAAATAATATAAATATTTTGTTATATTAATATATATTACTTTTTATTCATTTATTCATCAATGGACATGTAGTTTGTTTACATATCTTGGCTATTGTGAATATTGCTGTAATACACATGGAAGTGCAGATACTGCTTTGACATATTGATTTAAATTCCTTTGTGTATATGCTCAGAAGTGAGATTTCTGGATCATAAAGTAGTTCTAATTTTAATTTTTTGAGGAACCTCTACACTATCTTCTTTCTTTCTTTTTTTGAGACAGAGTCTCACTCTGTCGCCCAGGCTGGAGTGCAGTGGCTTGATCTTGGCTCAGCCTCCCAGATTTAAGTGATTCTCTTGCCTCAACCTCCCAAGTAGCTGGGATTACAGGTCTGCACCACCATGCCTGGCTAATTTTTATATTTTTAGTAGAGACCAGGGTTTTTCATGTTGACCAGGCTTCTGTCACCTAGGCTGGAGTACAGTGGTGTGATTGCATCTCACTGCAACCTCTGCCTCCCAGGTTCAAGCAATTCTTGTACTTCGGCCTCCCTAGTAGCTGAGACTACAGGAGCATACCACCATGCCCAGCTAATTTTTTGTATTTTTCGTAGAAATATGGTAGAGATGGGGTCTTGCTATGTTAGCCAGGCTGATCTCAAATTCCTGACCTTAAGTGATCCATCCACCTTGGCCTCCCAAAGTGTTAGGATTACAGGTGTGAGCCACTGTGCCTGGCCTCTGTACTATTTTCTATAATGGTTGTACCACTTTACATTCCCATCAATAATATAAAAGATTCTGTTTTCTCTGCATTCTTGGCAACATGTATCTTTCATCTTTTTTATAATAATTATTCTCTCTAGTGTGAGATAATCTCATTGTACTTTTAATTTTACATTTTCCTGATGATAGTAATGTTGAACACTTTTTCATATAGCTGTTGTCCATTTGTATGTCTTCTTTGAGAAATGTTTATTTAAATAATTTGCATTTTTAGTTTGTTTTTTGGTGTGTTTTGTTGTTTGCTATCGGGTTGTATGAGTTTCTTACATACTGCAGACATTAACTATTTATAAGATACATGGTTTGCAAATATATTTTCCTATTCAGTATGTTGTCTCTTCAGGCTGTTGACTTTTTGGGCTGTTGATTCTCTATGCAGAAGTTATGGAGTTTGATGAAATCCCATTTGCCTATTTTTGCTTTTGTTGTCTATGCTTTTGTTGTCATAGTCAAAATATCATTGCCCAGACCAATGTAAAAAATATTTTCCCTCGTGTTTTTTTCTAGTAGTCTTCCAGTTTCAGGTAATACATTTAAGTATTTAATCTATTTTAAGTTGATTTTTGAATATGGTATAAGATAAGGGTCCAATTTTATTTTTTTGAATGTGGATATCTTGTTGTTTCAACACAATTTATTGAATAGATTGCATATTCTTATTGGATATTCTTGACATCCTTGCCAAAGATCAGTTAACCGTAAATGTATGAATATATTTCTGGGCTCTATTCTGTTTGATTGGCCTATATGTCTGTCTTTATGCTAGTGCCATGTTGTTTTGATTCCTATATCATTATGCTACATTTTGAAATCAGAAAGTGTGGTACCTCCATCTATGTTCTTGCCCAAGATGGCCATGACTATTCAGGGTCTTTTTTGGTCTTATTGAGGGAACCAGTAGAAAGCCTCAACAGACATTAAAAATATAAAAGTGAACCAGATGAAAATTCTGAAAGTAAAAAGTTCAACAAAATAAATAGAAAATTAATTGAATTACTTAACAGATGACTGGAGTTAGAAGAGAGAAAATAGAAATTAACCAATCTGAAGAACAGAGAGATCCCAACTGAAAAGAATGACCAGCTCTTCAAGAAGCTATGAGCAACATCAAATGATACGGTATACATGTTGTTGGTTCCTTAGAAGGAGAAGAGTGTATAATTAGAGCAGAATAAAATATTTGAAGAAATAATAGCTAAAGCCTTTCAATGATTGATACAAAAATCACTCATGCATTCAAAAATCTCAGTGAGACCCAAGTAAGATAATTATTAAAGACCCATAACTAAACATCTTTTATTCAAAACACTATATACCAAGTTTTTAAAAAATGACCTGGAGAGTAGCCAGAGGAAATAGACACATTATGTACAGGGGGAAAAGGATGAGAATAACTGGGGATTTCTAAAAGATAACAGAAGTGCACTTTTTAAAGGGTTGGATATTAAAAAAAAAAAAAAAATCTCTTACCAGAAAAATATCTTCCAAAAATGAGAACAAAATCAAGATACCTTCTTGCCAACAAAAGCTGGGACAATTTGCTGCCAGCACACCTGTACTGCAAGAATTTCTAATGGCTGTCCTGATTGAAGGAGAAGGTGTCTAGTTGGAAAAGTGGATCTACAGGAAGGGATCATGAGCACCATGAATGGCGATTAGATGATTAACTATAAAATATGGTATGCTCTTTCTTCTTCTAATTAATTTAAAATAAAACTGACTTTTGAAGAAATAAACAATAACACTGTAAAGCAAGTTTTTTGACAAATGAAGAAATATATAACAAAAATAGCAGCAATTAATAATTGAAGAAAGTACTTTATTATTCCCTGCATTATGGAAGAAAAAGGACAGCACTGTCAATTAAATAGCTTACCTAAAACCACATGGTCAGCAAGTGAGATCAGGACCTGACCTGCCACCCTGCTCTGTTTTTCACTGTTATTATCAACCTCTCTTATTAAGTTTTCATAGCATTTGTATAATTAAATTCTCATGTTATGTTTATATGATGAACATTATATTATATGTAATACCATTATATTACATTGATTCATTCTTATAATTTCATACTTTATTCAGTTTCCTTAGATGTTATCTAATATCCTTTTCTTATACCACTATTGGGGGAACCCATCCCCGATAATTCAACGTTATTTCACATAGGTTCTTTTCTATTTCCCTAAGTGTCGGCCAGTCTGAGAAATAAAGGGAAAGAGTACAAAAGAGATAAATTTTAAAGTTGGGTGTCTGGGGGAGACATCACAGGTCAGCAGTTTCCGTGATGACACCTGAGCCATAAAACCAGCAAGTTTTTATTAACAGTTTTCAAAAGGGTGGGAGTGTGTGAACAGGGTGTGGGTCACAGAGATCACATTCTTCAGGGCAACAAAAGATCACAAGGCAGAAGGTCAGGGTGAGATCACCAGGTCAGGGTGAAACTAGAATCACTAATGAACTTCCATGTCCTGCTGTGTACGCATTGTCATTGAAAAACATTTTAACAGGGTTCAAGAGCAGAGAACCAGTCTGACTAGAATTTTCCAGGCTGGAATTTCCTAATCTTAGCAAGCCTGGGGGCACTGCAGGAGACTAGGGCGTGTTTCATCCCTATCTACATCTGCATAAAGGCAGACACTCCCAGGGCGGCCATTTTAGAGGCCCTGCCCTGGGAATGGATTCTTTTCCCAGGGCTGTTAATTATTAATATTCCTTACTGGGGAAAATTCAGCGATATTTATCTTCCCCGTTTTTGGTAATAAGAGAAATATGGCTCTGTTCCGCCCGGCTTCCAGGTAGTCAGACCTAATGGTTGTCTCCCTTGTTCCCTGAAAATCGAAGTTACCATGTTCTTAAGGTGCCCAGATTTCATATTGTTCAAACACACACGCTTTATGAACAATTTCTGCAGTTAACGCAATCATCACAGGGTCCTGAGGTGACATACATCCTCAGCTTATGAAGATGATGGGATTAAGAGATTAAAGACAGGCGTAGGAAATAATAAGAGTATTGATTGGAGAAGTGATAAATGTCCATGAAATCTTCACAATTTATGTTCAGAGACTGCAGTAAAGACAGGCGTAAGAAATTATAAAAGTATTAATTTGGGGAACTAATAAATGTCCATGAAATCTTCACAATTCAGGTTCTTCTGCCATGGCTTCAGCCAGTCCCTCCGTTCGAGGTCCCTGACTTCCCGCAACACACCAGGATTCCATCCAAATTATGAAATTACATTGAGCAGTCATGTCTCCTTAGGCTCTGCTTGGTTGTGACAGTTTCTCAGGCTTTCCTTGTTTTTAACGATCTTCAGAATTTTGAGTAGTGCTGGTCAGGTATACTGTAGAATTCTTCTCCTTTGGGGTTTGCCTGCTGTTTCTGTCTTGATTATATTTGGATTATGGGTTTTGGGAAAGAAGATCACAGAAATAAAATGTCATTTTCATCACATTCTACCAAGGGTATGTACTTGGTACAATGAACATAACTAATTGCTGTTGATGTTAACTGTGATTACCTGCATGAGGCAGTGTTTAACACATACCAATAAAAAAATAACACAAGGTTACATTAAACAACTGGAAATATGATAGATATATGTTAAAGGCTGAGTTAAATGACACAGCTTTTTAAGACTTTCAAGGGTGCTAAATTTCTAGGTGGTCTTATTATTAAGAGCTATGAACTACTCAATAGTAGATTAACTTTATAAAATAAATGTTATTTTACCCAATCTAAGAACTTCTGAGTTTTAAAGGCGATGTTAAAAAAATGAAAACAGACTTCATAGATTGGAAGAAAATATGTGCAAATCACATATTTAATAAAGTGCTTGTATCTAGAATACATAAAGAACTCTGAAAACTCAATAAAGGGAAACAAACATGTTAGTAATAAAACGGGAAAGGATTTCAAAAGAAGATTTCACAAAGGGACACGTAAGAATGGCAAATACACAAATAAAAGTTTCTCAAACTCTAGTCATTAGGGAAATGCAAAGTAAAACCAATGTGATATTATACACCTACAAGGAGAATTAAAAGTGAAAAGCTTATAAAGACTGCTGGCAATGATGCAGAGTAACTGGAACTATCACGCACTCTCAAGGAGGATGTAAAATGGTACAACTACTTAGAAAACAGTTTGACAACATCTTAAAAGTTAGAATTCCAAAGTTGAAACCTTCATATGACTTGGACATTCCACTGCTAGGTATTTAACCAACCTAAATGAATACATCTGTGCACACAGAGACTTACATGCTAATGCTCATCTTAGCTTTATCATCAATAACCAACAACTGGAAAAGTCTAGATGCTCATGAGCAGATGAGTGGGTGCTATACCCATACCATGAAATATTTAGAATATTAATAATCAAACAGAATGAATGATTGTATTTATACACTCAACAACCAGAATCAATCACAAAATATGAGTGAAAGAAGTATATTTTCCAAGTGTCTGTACATGTATCCCTGTAAATATACCTACTCTACAATTCTACAAGATTCAACTAGATCAGTGTTTGCCTGTGGATTGGTGTGCTGAAGAGGGAGAAGAATTTTAAAATGGCACAGGCACTCTTACGAGTTGATGGGTATATTCACTATCTTGATTGTGGTGATGGTTGTATATTTAAGCATACATTTTACAGTTTCTATATGTGTGGGTTTTTTATGCCAATTATATCTCAATAAAACTTTTTTAAAGCTTCAGTAAATTTATGTATTTTAAAATGCAAAAATAAGTCGCCTTTCTTTAAATTTTTAACCTTCTCATATTAAATTATCTCTGATGTATTCTTAATGAGACTGGAAATTGGAGCATAAATGATTGTGAGAATTGCTTCCAAATATTTTTGTTAGCTTTTTTTCTTGGTCTCTCATATTTAACCTTTAATTAGGCTTAATTTATGATGGATAACTAATTGTTTAAAGTAGTGTCCTGCTGAGTAGAACATGGTGCTTAATCTAGTGGAGCCGCCGATGCGAGGCTCTGCTTTCTCATCACTCTCGTTTAATTGAGTATCATTAGTGGTTATTTATTAAAGAACATGCTGCTATTTAGAGTTTTGGACAAGAACAGTTTACTTGGGAGAGTGACTAAAAGAATAAATTCCCCCACTATTTAGAAAGGAGCTCCAAGTCCATAAGTGAAGTCCCATTTTTAAGAAAATCCTGACCATTTTGTAATAGTTTATACATTTTGTAATAAGTATTTCTACTTCCATACCTTAACATTAATCATGAACACTGGAAAAGAAATTCAATAAAATTAGTTTTAGATTGTAACTATGGCAATGACTGGCTCTAAATACTTCTTATAAAAATTCTAGTGACTGTCATGAATTAATTACCGGTAAAATAAGTTATGCCTCTTTATTTGCATTTTTGAAGACACAGACTTAGATTAGAATTTAATGTAATATTATCTTTGATACTTTATACCTTTGACAATGTTTTTAGCTGTGTGTCCTGAGTGGAAGGGAAAGAAAATTCTATTGGCAGTCAGCCATATTCATTGTTAAGGAGTTCTTATTTTTTTAAATGAACAATAAATTTACAATACTTTTAGATTTACAGACAAAATGCAAAGATAGTTTGGAGAGTTCCTGTATACTCTATGTTCCATTTCTCTTGTTGTTGAGGTCCTATGTTTTACAGTATACTTGTCACAACTAATGAACCAATATTGTTATATTATTATTAACACTATACTTTATTTGGATTATAAAAAGTTTTTCTCTGATGTGTGTTTTTTTGTTCCAGGAACTAATATGGGATAAATATTAAATTTATTCATCATGTCTTCTTATAAAGCTCATAAAAAAATATATAGACCTTCTTATAAATCCCTTCCTAATAATTACTGACAGTCTTCCTCCCTGAATTCCAAACATGGCCATAGTTTTGTTCAGCGGAACCACACATAGGTAAGAAGAGATTTGCATTTCATGTAATAATTTGCCAAAACATGGATTCAGATGAAATTTCTCTAAGTTATCTGCTACTGAGGCTAAACCTGCCACTTGCCTTAAACCTTTAATCTTCCTTCAACCTCATGTGGCAATGCTGTGTGTGGCCATTCTGGTTGGTCTCCTGTGAGGCCTTGTCTTGTGCAGCGAGAACCCAGAAATGGAATACATAGTTCTGATACACACCATAATCACTGTGCTGAGGACAGCGGAGGGTGATTGCCACCCCTCTGGCATGATCCCTGAGCTTGCACCGAGGATACATTCACAAGGGGAAGTGGGTCAGACTGTCCCCAGAAGCCTGTAAGCTTTGAATTCTGCTGATAGTTACAGCTAACTAAAAAATATACAGTCTTTATTTTATAAACATCACATCTGTACTTTCTCTATAACATCTGGCTATTTATTATCGCAGTATAATAATTGTAGTTGAGTAGAAATGTGATATCTTAGAGATACATGAGTTTTTAGAAATCATCCAATCTAAGACAGTGTGGCGATTCCTCAAAGAGCTAAAGACAGAAATAGCATTTGACCCAGCAATCCCATTACTTGGTATATACCCAAAGGAATACAAATTGTTCTATTATAAAGACACATGCATGCATATGTTCACTGCAGCACTATGCACAATAGTAAATGTATGGAATCAACCTAAATGCCTATCAATGATAGATTGGTTAAAGAAAATGTGGTATACATACACCATGGAATTCTATGCAGCCATAAAATTAAAGAGGTCATGTCCTTTGCAAGGATATGGCTGGAGCTGGAGACCATTACCCTTAGCAAACTATCACAGGAACAGAAATCCAAATACTATATGTTCTCCCTTATAAGTGAGAGTTTAATGATGAGAACACATGGACTCATAGAAGGGAACAACACACACTGGGGCCTGTTAGAGGGTGAAGAGGGAGAGGAGGGAGAGAATCAAGAAAAATAACTAATGGGTACTAGGCTTAATACGTGGGTGATAAAATAATCTGTACAACAAACCCCCACGTACCTCTGAACTTAAAATAAAAGTTAAAAATAAGAAATCATCCAGCCTAATGCCCACCAAAATTCACATTTGAAATATTTCAATATTTTAAGGGTTAAATGTATTTTTTCTCTGTCCACGTTCAACGTATGTCTTGTTTGGTATTTTAGAGCATCACAAAACAGATCACCTTGCCCTTCCACCACAGATCCTTTCAAATCCACAGATTTCATAGCATAGGCTATGAAATTCTTCTTTAATCTCTACTAAGACTGGACCAACGCTTGTTGTTACTAGTCCTCTCCAATGAGGCTTCCAGACCCACCCCATGTCCTGCCCACCCTCTCCTGAAATATGATAGCTATTGGTCTACCTCCTTTGTACCACAGAGTTGTTCTCTGGGCACTTTCTAATTTTATCTCTTTAGCTTTTGTCCCCACTAAAATCGAGTTTTTTTCTTAGCCCAGATGGCACAGACCACTAGGGAGGAATCCCTTGTTGTTCTTTTATTGTACTTATTAGATGTATTCAGGCTTAGAGCTAAGACTCTATGATAAGCAGCTTCACAACCTCTCTCAAAAGTGGCTTGCTGAAGCTCAGATAATCTGGTTTTAAAAACACAAATGTCTCATTCATAATAATGAATGCTATATCCAGCAAACTCAATGTAGGTGAAAAGAGAAAGTACAGAAATCATACGTGGAAATAAATGAAGGCCAACCAAATAAGAACAGCAAAGGCTATTAATTCAGAGCTTCTTAGAGTATAGTAAGAGATTCAACCAATCCCACCTGCATTTAGCAGAGACTCCAAGACAGGCAGAAGAGCTGGAAAGTTTCACGGGGGAGAAGAGGGAAGGCTCTAGGTGTGCCCTGACTGGAGGATGTTGGCCTAGGGAAGCTGTAGGTGGGCTAAGGAGAAGCAGGTGTTTTATGAGCTGTGTTAGGAGCATATTTGCCTTTTTTTCTAGTTGGTCCTAACTTTGAAGCAGGGACAAAAGTTAGGGAAACTGCCCATTAAGAATCAAGTCCTGGCCATTTTGGGCCAATTGTTACAGGTGTTATTGTTTGGTTTCCCATGTCGCTGCTAGAGAGAGTGCCCTGCCTTCCTACAAGTCTGACTTAGAGAGAGAAGGCTGCCTTCCTCGGCCGGTTACTGTAGGTCATGGGTTGGTTTCCTGCGCAGGATGCGGTAGATTGTAGGAATTTTCCTGCCTCTCCAGAGTACCCCAGATGCCAGAGTGATCCACAGGACATGGCTCACAATTGTGCTTCCTTGAGGTTTGCTTCATACCATAGCATTTAATAGAATATGCAGGTTATAACTCTGATGGAAATCAATTAGAAACTGAATGAACTAGTATGTTTTGGTGATACACAGATACATCTATGCAGTATCAAATGTCCATGTATTTCCTCTCTGGGAAATATTCAGTGAATTAGAAAAGGAAATACATTGTAGCCAATTTAAAAATAGGTCTTGCTATATGGATGCTCTGGTACCTTTGTATCTCCTGTATGTATGATCAATCAGATTATCACAAAAGCATAGACTTCAGTCCCTCAACAACTTTCAGACCACAGGACTTGCAGAATTTGTTGCTTGAACATCAAACAGGCTTAAGAAAGTCAAACAGAAGATGCAGAAAACTAAATTACAATAAGAGTAAACCCTCGGGAAATAACAAATATTTATTTTAAACCACACTTCTGTGTATTTGATGAGAAATGTCTTAGGGGGTCCTCCCTTCTCTCCTGGCACTGATGGGTATGGGGTAGCGAGTGTAGTGGGAGCATGGGAGTTGTAGTAATTATCTGTTTATTCTCTTCTCCTGCAATTGAATCTGAACCAATTTTGGCAGAAACTAATTTTGTTTGTTTGTTTTACTATCATCAATCCCTGGGAACAGATCACGAATCCTTCCTCCAAAGACAAAAAAAAAGGAGAATTTCTGATTCCTGGGAGGTGCTAGCAAATGTTGTTAAACACATGCATGAATGCAGCAATGAAGCGATGAGTGAATGAATGACTTTACTGCCCTTTTCCTGTTCGTTCAAGGGGTTAATAAAACTTTTGTATTCCATGGATACTTTATCTTTCACATATTTAGAATAAATGCCATACTTGTTGCTTCAGATGGCCTTCTTGTATTACATTCACAGAATGATACTGATTGAAATACAGTGTCTAAAGCGAAACACTAGTATATATTTCTCATGTGGGCTTACTGGAGACCTTTGGGCATAAGTGATTGATCAATGAGGGTCTAAAAAGGAAAAAGAAAATTATTTTGTGTATTTTAGACAGACACATTTAAACAGTAATAATTTAAGCAGTAGTGTTTATCCACATGATGAAGAAGCTGAGAATCCAAGCTGGAGTGTGTGAGGCCACCCAGGGAAGAGCCACCCTAGACAGCTGTTGCCACCCTGGGCTTGAAGACCAAAGGCAGGAGGCAGGCATCAGAGCCCAGAGCTGGGGCCACCCAGTGGCAAAGGCAGGCACAGAATTCTACGGGGACACAGAGGAGACCCAGGCCCTGCCAGCCTCCACCTAAGAAAGGAGGAGAAGAAAAGCTCTGGTTTCTCCCTCTCCTTCCCATTCTCATTTCCTGCTGGGACTTCCTATTGGCTGAATCCTGCCAGATTAAAGCTGTCCTGGAAGAAGAGGAAATGCAGCTTGTAGGGATCAGTCCTGTGTGCAGGGAAGCAGTGAAGAGTGGGATGAGGACCAAGAAAAATAAGAAGCAGCCCAAGGTGAGGAAGACACTTTCGGTGAATATTTCTGAATCTAGCATGACTAGGGCCATGGCTGTGATCAAGTTATTAACTTGCATGAGCAAACCCACTGCCAGTGGAGTTTTCCTGACCCCTCATGTTCAGAAAAAAATTGATTCCAACCTTCTTTCCAACAACTACGGAAATCTGAAAACATTCCCCAGGTCTCTCCAAATTTTTAGCAGGTCTACATTTCCCCATCTATGTTGTCAATGTAGTATCTCTATGAATTAGATTGTCTTGTGTGTGTTTTAAGGAAGTCCTCACATAATTGCTCTGATATGATCTGAGGTCCAAGAAACAATGTGTTCTGCTTTATGTCCCTCATCAAAGGCATTTGATATATCAGGGTAGAAGAGTCTGTACTGGAGACCTGGGGGAATGGGGGGGTCACGTCGCATACTACATGAGGTAGAACTTACAATGGCCTGGGTCTCCTGACACTGATAGTCTCTCACCCGTTTATACAAATAGATACCTCCATTCCTATTTTATCTGCTTTTTTCCTTTGTTTCCTACTTCTTCTATATTAACTGTTGTTCACTCTCTTTTCTCATGAATAGTGCCTAGGCTCTCAAAATCCTTGTTTCTGTTGAGCATTTAAGTCATCCCGACATCACTGATAAACTACACTCTACACCCACCTCAAAGTATTTCACAGACCAACGAGAACTCTCTGGTGATAGGACCTTTGTGGAAAATATAAGTTCTTAGATTGGATGAAACATTTATGGATTTTTTTTCTCTAAGTGAATCTATTCTCAAGGAGTTTATAGCTCCTAATATTGAGATCAGCACTCTTGAAAGTCATAAAATATGTGTGATTTCACTTCGCCTTTAAGATACATCTATCATATTTAAAGTTATTTAATATACCTTAGCATTATATCATTTATGTATGTTAAAAATTACCTCATTCAGGTGATCAAAGTCAACATCAATAGCAATTAGTTAGGTTCATAGTATGTACCCTTGGCTGGGGGTGGTGGCTCACACCTGTAATCCCAACACTTCCAGAGTTCAAGACCAGCCTGGCCAACATGGTGAAACCCCATATCTACTAAAAATACAAAAATTAGTTGGGCGTGGTGGCAGGCGCCTGTAATCCCACCTACTCGGGAGGCTGAGGCAGGAGAATCACTTGAACTCAGGAGGTGGAAGTTGCAGTGAGCCAAGATGGAACCACTGCACTCCAGCCTGGATGACAGAGTGAGACTCCATTGCAAAAAGGAAGGAAGGAAGGAAGGAAGGAAGGAAGGAAGGAAGGAAGGAAGGAAGGAAGGAAGGAAAGGAGGCTTGATAAGATGTGATAAAAATGGCATTTCATTTTTGTAGTCTTCCTTCCCCAAACCCACAACTTCAATCTAATCAAAAGTAAAACATCAGTCAAGTCCCCGTGGAGAGGGATTTTAACATACCTGACCAGTGCTCCTCAAAACTATGGAAGTCATTAAAAACAAGGCAAATCTGAGAAAATATCACAGCCAAGGGAGCCTCGGGAGATATGTCTACCAAATGTAGGCTCTACCCTCAGCCTACCCTGGGTGATGTCACCCACCTATGGTTGTTGTCATGCACTTGGATAAAGGCACAGTAGCATCTGATTCATTGCATAAACAATGAGGCTGAGTCCCTGATGCCAGTTCTGGCACCAAAGTCAATGCCATGAGACTCCATTTGTGGGATTTCCTCTCCACTTTGCCTGAAGTTTTAAACTCCCTTTAAAATATTAAAGGCAATTAAGAGAAGAGTTTTACAATTGATAATGGAAATGCTATAAAATCATGACATCATGATTTTATACGATACTTGCTCAGGGCAGATTGTCTTGTATTTAATATTTCCTTTCTGTCATTTCTGTTGTGATTTTTTTTAATTTAACATTTAGCACTGTACTTTTCTTTTTGCCAAATCTTTGCTTTTGCTAAGTGATGGATTAGAATAGATTAATTTCAGTGCATTTTTCTCTGAATTTATCTTACATTAGAAACGTTCTACAGGAAATGAGTTAAAAATCAGCATTTTATTTTGATCATAAATTACAAGCTGTTGTGAAAATAGAATTTACTTTTTTTAAAGAAAAAGAATAAAAGAATATAGCTGGTATAGGTAGTATTGTGACCTGAATTTCACTGCTTTCTTTAGAAAGTAGGCCTGAACGAGGCAAGTTTTCTCTTCTCTGATGTTAACTGTGACAAATTTTAGAGCAACAAAAAATTGCTTGGATTCTTAAGGGTTTTGATATATTTTCTCTGTGGCTTGATAAAAGCCAAAGCCATTCTATGAAGTGCAGGTCTTTTGAGGGTCTGTTGTCTTTTTTCATTGATTTGGAATGAAGATTTCTGAAGCAGCAGGGATTAACATCAGGCCCTGATTTTGCAACTGTCTATCGTCTGCAGGACCATATTCCAATATGCTTCTTAGAAATCAACCCATGGGTGGTTGGGGCAGCTGTCAGGCTCTCTCAGCAGGTGGATCTATGAGGACAAAAGAAATAATAATAGAGAAGGCAGGAGGAAGCTTTCGGAGGTAATGCGTATGCTTACGGTAAAGATTGTGGCTGCGGTTTCATGGGTGTATATTTGTCTCCAAATTCACCAAGTTGTATACGTTAAATGTGTGCCATTTTTTATATATCAAGAATTCCCTCCTTAAGTGGTTTTTAAAAAGAAATCAACCCAGTTTGCGATTTGAAAGTTAAATATGTATTTCTAAGAAGCATATAGGTAGAGGTAGTATTGTGACCTGAATTTCACTGCCTTCTTTAGAAAGTAGGCCTGAACGAGGCAAGTTTTCTCTTCTCTGATGGTAACTGTGACAAATTTTAGAGCAACAAAAAATTGCTTGTAAATAGGAATACAAAACGTTTGTGCCTTTAAAAAAGTGGATGGCACTATAAATCAAATACAAATCATTATCATTGTTCATTTTCCCTTTCAATTTGAGTAATTGTAGAATTTGGGTTGAGAGCAAAGGTATTACATTGTGTAAGAGTTCTAAGATAGTCCATTACGTTATAGGGGAAAACAGATAGAAAACAGCAAATCTTTTTTCATGTGTGTAATGCAGGTATGTTTCCCCCAAGGAAACTACCTTTAACAGTTTTACTAATGACTTAGGTAATAAATGCTCATTATAAAAATCATGACAACACGAACAAAAGACCATCAGCAAATATCAAAGAGCAGTAAAAAGGATAAAGAATCATGAGAAATTTAAATACTTAATACAGATAAATTTTCAGTGACCATTATTCACACCCTTAGTATGCACACACATATATACGTATGCTAATTATAAGTATATACAGTATTTTACATAGAATACAAATATAGACAATATGCACGGGTGGAGTAAGAAACTTAAGGAAATGGTGCCAACATGAGAGATACCGCCTTACCAAAATATTTAAACAGTATAACTCAGTATTAACTAATTCCCAATAATTTAAACTCAAAGTTCTAGTATTTCATTTCAGAACGGCAGGTGATTATATGGGGACAATTGCTAGACCTTCTGCATTACTTTAAAATAGTTCCAGTTAGAAAAAGTAATAGCTCCCCAAAGATGTTCATGCCCTGGTTCCTGAAACCTGTGAATTTGTTCCATTACATGGCAAAAGGGCTTTACCAGATATCATTAAATTTATGGATGGGGAGATTTAGCTTAGATTAACCAGGCTCAGATCGCATGAGCCCCTAAAAGCAGAGAACTTTCTCCAGCAGAAGCACAGAAATAAGGCACACAAGAATATTGTGAAATTTGAAATGTGAGAGAGACTTGAATTTGGCTTTGAAGAGGAGGGAGGTGATGAACCAGGGAATTCAGGTGTCCTTTAGAAGTTTAGAACATCTCTCAAAAAGCTAGGCAGGAAATGGGGACCTCAGTGCTACATCCACCTGGAAGTGATTCCCGCCAACAACCAGAATAAGCTGACGAGTGGATGCTCCACTGCCTCAAGGATGGAACACAGGTCTATAGACATCTTGATTTCAGACTTGCAAGACCAGGAACACAAACATCAACCAAGCTACCTGGATTTCTGCTCTATAAAATTATGAAATAATAAATTTGTTGTTTTAAGCCTCCAAGTGTGTGGTAATCTGCCATGGCAGCAATAATAAAACAACTATAATACCTATATTTATTTCATTCTTCTTTTGTTACAGAGCAATTGGAATATCTAAGCAGTACAGTTCACCTTCTACTAAGCAACCTTATATTTTGGCTTAAAATGCAGCAGCAAGAAGGGGTATGCTTGGGAGTAGTAAATTTACCTCAGAGACAATGGTTTTCTGAGTATAGGCAAGAGTCTTCTGAACTAGTCTTCTGAAGCCTTCAAAATCAGTTACTTTTTTCAGAATAAAGAGCCAATATCAAGTTGTGCAAAACAATATGGGACTGGTGAAAACAAAACTAAAATAGTTGTGCTTAATTTAAGCAATATAATAAATACTCTTATTTTTAATTCTATTTAAATAAGCATATCCCCATTTAGATATGTAAAAATAATAGTTTAATTTATAATTTATTAATAATTTGCTTATTTTGTAGATTTTAAAACAATTTTTCTAGCTCTTATATTGGTAGGGAAACACCAGCTGTACTTATATTTTCCAAACTTTCAGTAACCAAAATCTTTTCCACCATGTCAGAACACACATTTTAAAATTTAGCCCTAGCTTTCACTAAAATCACTTAGTTTTATCTAGATCTCATGAATCCTGAATATACCACTTCGGAAGTCTGACTTTTTTTTCTCTTAAAATATTTATTGATTAGTTTCAGCATTTGCTCAGAGCTAACAACCTGCTTTCTCTTTAATGAATGAAAAAAATCAAAGACACTTGAACTGAAATGTTTGTTCTCAGCTTTGTTGAAAGAGATACATTTCTCACTGGATATAAAACATGGTTGTCCGAAAGTAATACAGGAATTTTCGTGATCTGAACTTACTTAAACTAACAATAAAAAATACTCCAGTGCTGATTGTAGAATCTTGGGTTTGGTCTTCTTTCCTTCTCAATTATTTGCAGCACACACCAAACAGCAGAGAATGTTGTACTGTCTTTTGAGGCTAGAGAAAAACTAGCGCGTGCCCATGGATATTGCTGTAGGCAGATAAAGCTATACCATCTACAGGTGAGTCAGATAATGTTCCACAGGTGTCATTAATTTGTGGCATTGGCTCTCTCTCTCTCTCTGCATTCTTCAATTAAGTGATTTTAAAAATCCTTCTGGGTCTCTATTTTGAGTCACTAAGACAATCTCAGGGCAAGAGTACCTGCTGCAATTGCTGTTTCTGTGGAAGTGAAAATATCTCAAACACCTAAAATGGCAGAAAGAACACTAAAATGCATTTGAAAGTATTACAGGGTATATTCTCTTTGTCTCTGGCTTTGGTCCATCTTACAGAGAGCTGACTGGTTCATTTTGACAGAGTGTTGATTGGTGTGTTTACAAACCTGTAGCTAGACACAGAGTGCTGATTGGTGCGTTTACAATCCTTTAGCTAGACAGAAAAGTTCTCCAAGTCCCCACCCCTCCCAGAAGCCCAGCCGGCTTCACCTCTCACTGGCCCTGGCCGGGGGACTTTGCAGCACCTAGTCCAGGCACTTCGGCAGCCCGGAGGGACCTGGTCCCAGACAATCAAGAGGAAAAGAGGGGAAGCTAGAAAGAGACAGAGACCTGCTATCGTGGCCAACACGGGAATGGCGGTCCACGCACGGGATTCAGTCTCAGGTGAGCTCAGCAGGGGCTGGTCGGCCTCGCCAAGGGCGGGGCTTGCCGAGCTCGCGCTCACCTGGAACCCGCGCCCCGCGGCCCGGGCTCCCGCCCGCGCCTCTCTCTTCACACTTCCGGGAGCCGGCTCCTGCCTCGGCCAGTCCCAGAGAGGGGCCCCCACGGCGCAGCGGCGGGGCTGAAGGGCTCCTCAAGCGCGGCCAGAGCGGACGCCGAGGCCGAGGAGGCGCCCAGAGCCAGCGAGGGCTGCTAGCAAGCCGTCACCTCTCACCATGAGCCACAACTGCTGGTGCTGCCTGCACGGCTTTCCTTTGCCTTTCAGGTGGAGACGCGCTGACCTGCCCCAATACCTATTGTTGTTTGCTAAATGACTCCAAGATATAGTCAAGGGCAAACACCCATTTATAAACACAAATCATGTCAGGTTTTCAGGACCAGCGCAAACAATCAAGTAAACAGCACCCTCCTGGAAACTGTGGCAAGTGTGTGAGGATTTCATGAACCCGCCTGCATTTCCAGATCCACCCTGAGGCCTCTCCCTGGACACAGGTCTGTGGATCAGGCTGTACTCGGGCGGTTTTACCCTCTGTGTCTGTTTGTCACAGTCCTCTTGTCCTAGTGCTCATCACTGCACGTTCCCAGCTCCAGCAAGTGGCCAATGCTTTTCCCTCCACAGCCACAGGCCCGACAGCCGAGCGCCCCGGTGGCAGGTGGCCCTTCCGTGACTGAGGTCACACACCCAGCCTCGCACGCTGCCCTTCTTAGGGCCTCGGGCACCTTCGGCTCTTCTCCAGGGACTGCACTTGTTCCTGCTGCTCACAGAGGTTCCTTCCTGTGATGACACTCGGAGGGGGCGCTTTTCTTTCCTGGCTTCGACCATCACAGAGCTGCTTTGTATTCGCCGGCAGCTGCCGCGCCTCCCTGAAAAGGCGGCTTCCTTCTACAGGAGATGAACGGATTCGTCTGGCAGCCAAGTTAAACAAGGAGGTACTTTGAGACCATTTTTTTGGTATCTGTCTTTTTCTCTCGACCTTCGGCTTCGTAGTTGTGAGACTCTAAATACTTGTGGGGTTTAACACAAGGCCTCGGAGGTTTTGAGGATTCCAAAGTGATCCCTGTATCCAGTTATGACCACAGAACGAGGTCACAGGGGAGAACAGACCGTTCATTGTGACATTTGACACCGGGCAGCAGATGATACAGTGTTCCCCTTGTCTGTAAAGAAGGCGAAGTTGCATTTCTGGTTTCCAAATCCAGAAATTAAGAGTTCACTTAATTGCCAGGAATCTTCCAGGGTATGGTAGGCTCTGAGCATTGGTCTGGCCCCTTATTTCCTGGCAGTAAGTAACAGTTCCTGAAATTCTTTTTCTACTATTAAATGTAACCTGCTGACTTGAAGAAGCATTTAGTCACTTACTGTCACTGTAAACAAAAAGTAACAATGTTGGCTGGGCAAAGTGGCTCACGCCTGTAATCCTCACACTTTGGGAGGCTGAGGTGGGTGGATCACCTGAGGTCAGGAGTTCAAGACCAGCCTGGCCAACATGATGAAACCCCATCTCTACTAAAAATACAAAAAATTAGCTGGGCGTGGTGGCGGGCGCCTATAATCCCAGCTACTCAGGGTGCTGAGATAGGAGAATTGTTTAAACCTGGGAGGCGGAGGTTGCGGTAAGCTGAGATGGCTGCTGCATTCCAGCCTGGGTGACAAGAATGAAACTCCAATCAAATAATAATATTCATAACAATATTCATAACAACAATGCTCAGTGCTTATCTTGTTTCTTGCTTTCTCCCAAAATGTTAGTAGTTACATATAAAAATTGAATTCCCTCTTTAGTTAAACTAGCTTCCTGTGTGGTGTCCACTTGCTGACATAGCATAGCAGGGATCCCGTGTGTAAAAAACATCCCTCTTTAAAAGAATGAGGACTGACACCCATAGACAGCCTTAGTGACACATTTTCTTGTCTCCACTACCCTCTAGTACATCAGTAAAACCTCTCAGTAGCCAGGCTCCCAGGTGGCACCAATTAACCATGCCTCCTGGTAGTGCCCTCCACGCTAATTTGGACGAGCCCTGTGTAACCAAGAGAATGTAGTGGTGGCAATGCTGTGTGACTTCTAAGATTAAGTTATAGGAAGCTTCTGTGACCCTGTAGAACATCTGCCTTGATTTTTCAGACCTCTCCGTCTGTAAAAATCCAGGTGCCAAATAAGAAGCCTAACTACCTTGAGACCACCATGGTTTGAGGAATCCCAAATTGGCCACGTGGAGAAGGTGCCTGCCTGGTCTACCCCGGCTTTTCCAACCCTCTCAGTCCAGATATCAGGCACATGGTTGAAGAGGCCTTAAGATGCTTCCAGCCTCAGCCCCAGTCTGCCCGTAAGTGATGGAGGAATCCAAGAGGGAAATGTCCAATTGAACTATAAACTTCCAGAACTGTGAGAGGCAATCATAAATTGTTGTTTTAATTCTTTTAGTTTTGGGATGGTATACAGCATAAACAGAACAGCACTTCATAATTGACCAAATGGGAGAATGTGTGTTTGAGAATTAACGAAGCCATTTTGAATTGAAACTAGCGAGAATACTAACTTTGTTCACCCACACAACCCCCATCCTTTCAGCAAATGCCCTTTACTTAAATTCTTAGTTTTGGCAAACATGTATTTTGAGAAACATGTACACATATGTCTATGTATAACGTATACATATACATGTCAATCACCTGGGTCATAAAGTTCCTAAATTTATCTGCAACACAGTATGATCTTTGCAATTGTCATGTACATTTTCTCGAAATATCATAATCCTGAAAAGCATTAGACACAGAATACAGACATCCTTATTGGATACAGGACCCAATTTTAAATTTGTCCTTACTTGTTAGCCTTTTGGAATGTCTGACATCTTACAAATTCAAAACTGTTCTTGGCATTTTTGGAAAATTTAATGGCGTTTCCTGAAGTGTCTCCACAGAATGTAACTTTTGGTTAACTTCATGTAATGCATATGACAGAAAAAAAGCCAGTTTTTGAGACTCTCATCTTAGAATGATGGCATTTAATGCCAAAGAGAAACATGGAGATAGTCCAGCCTAACAACACATGTGTTCTTAATCCTGTAATCTGTTTTCTGCACTCCATGGAGAATGGCATTTTAGATTTAAAAGCAAATTTCATCATGTCTGTCTTCTAATAAAAACTTTAAATGATTTTTCAGCGCTTGTAGGATGTAAAGACCAAAGTTTTTAATATATGTATGAGATCTCTGCATGGTCTCATATCTACTGTTCAATAAAAGTATTGCAGTAATTCCATATTCCAATGGAAAAAATATACACCTAACAGCATACAAATATTTTAAAGATGTGTTAAATACTAGAAGACAATATTATTTATAAACTTGACACAATTAGCAAATATATACATAAACAGTGAAAGCAAAAGATTAAAAAGCATAAATGGCATAACAAATTTCACTCAATAAAATTATATTTTCTAGAATCAATAACACAGTCAAAATAAAGAAAGTGAAGGAACAAATTGGTCGGAAATATTTATTACATGTACCTAACAAAGGGTTCTAAAAATTGATACAGAAAGAAGTAGCAAAAGCAACAAATAATTGACAAAGAATATGAACTGGCATTCATAAAACATATCGAAATGGATATGAAAAATAAAAATGTTATCTCTCTCCAGTCATTGGAAATCTGAATACTAAATGAGCGAGCTTGTTGCACATCTTGATCAAATCAAAACCAACCAAAAAAGTAAATTACCTTGAAAAATTTAGTAATGACAATATTGTAGGAAAGTAGCCTTTTTCTACTGTGTAGTTCTATTATATTTTAAATATGTTTCAACAGATGTCTTTTTTGAGATGTATGACATTTTTACACAGAAGACCGAGATGACAGGGTTCTCATCAGTTGTCCATGAGTCAGTAGCTCCCATTTAGGGAAATCTAGTCACTGCTATGCTATTAAAACTTCTCACATGAGCTTGGAGGATGGTGGCGGGAGGTGGGTGGGGGGTCCTAGAGGAGTCATCATTGTGAAAAAGAAACGTTTTAATGATTCACCTCACCTGGAAACAAATGAAAGTGAGGCCCTGACATCCTCAAAAATTATTGCAACCATGAGTTAGATGAATCCTCTCCTGGGACTCTCTTTTAGACTTAAGACATGGATACATGTTGCTCTGACTTTAATGAGAGACCAGTTTTATAACAGTACCAGTAAAGATGACTCTGGTTTTCATATTTGACATTTTTAATCATCTTCATCCCTTGCCAGTATTCATTTTGAATGCAAACTTCTGTTTCAAACACCCCAGGAGCTTCCAGTACATGTTTTTCCAGTAGACTACCAGGGCCGAGGTGCCTCACTCTTTATCTCCATCACTAGGAGGTGCTCAGTGCAGAAATCTGCTGCACTCCAATGCAGTGTGGGTGCCAGAGTAGAACCCCGGCCCGCAGGCCCTCTGACCAGCTCTTCATGAGTGGTGCAGGATTGTGCATGAAGGAGAAGGCTGTGATCCACAACCCTTGCAAAGAGTGATGAGCAAATGCATGACAGTAGAATTGACCATTAAGTATATGAGTTTCAAAAGACTGAATTACTATTGGAGACACCATCGCTACTGATCTTCATGATAAAAACATGTATTTAAAAATTCTGTTACAACACACAGCATTTGGTTTGTAAAAACACCGTCTCTTATTGCCAGCGTTGCTTCTGAAGCCCTATGGTGACATCTGTTTTTTTTGGGAAGGGAGGCTTGTATCTCCTAGTTGATATTCTCTTCACATACCTGACCTTGAGGGAGGACTTTGCACAGGTGCGTCCTCCCACATGTGTGTTCATTAGGTGCACTTAATGGTCTATGTAAAAATCGTCATTTTATTTTATTTTTATTTTATTTTTTTAATTTTTTAATTT
>NW_012115110.1:6434081-6440996 GCF_000951035.1 Colobus angolensis palliatus
ACCTAGATTTTCTTCTAGGGTTTTTATGGTATTAGGTCTAACATTTTAATGATCATGCCACAAAGACATAACATTTATTTCAAGCTTTTTATCTTGTAAAATTTCTCTTGGTATTAATTCCTCAAGCAATTTTATTCAGTTCCTATTGCTGTGCTGGGAACTAGGACTGTAATCTGGGTCTATAGTAAGAATAAACAGTCACTTTTTAATTTCAGGCAAGAAGACAGCGTAGACTGTGCTCCCAAATACATCTACATGGATTTAATGGACAAGGTAAGTAGTTCTTAAATTTAGTCTATCTTACTTCTCTGTGTTTGGTAGTTGGCAGCACTTGGAGGGAACCCTGTATATATTTGCTGTAGGCGGATGGATGTTTTGTGTTATCATAAAGCAGCATTTAACATGGCTTTCTTAAGAGTTGGTTCTCTCACTCCTTGTAGCTCTCTCTATGATCAACGTAGGCAACGCTGGCAAGTATGTGGTGTCAGAAATAGAGATGTAGCTGTTACAGCTGTTATAGTTTACATGAGCCACGGTTATGTTTTTGTCTTCATGTGTATTGGGGGCGTATCTTTTCCATAGCACTTTCTTTCTCCTGATCCTTGGGTACTGGTTAGTCAATCACAGATTGGTTAAAAAAACCTATAAAATATAATTTAATATGAGGTGTTTTAGAAGTCATTTCCTGCTTGTTAGAATAAATTTAAAATATGCCTTTATTTATTTATATTTTTAACATATATTTTTTATTGTGATAGCTTTTGGTGTACAAGTGTTTTTTGGTTATATGGATGAATTATTTTGGTTATATGGTTTTGGGTTGTAGTGATGATGTCTGAGATTTTAGTGCACCCGTCACCCGAGTGGTGTATGTTATACCCGATATGTAGTTTTTAATCCCTTAACCTCCTCCCACCCCTCCCCCTTCTGAGTCTCCAGTGTCCATTATACCACTCTGTGTGCCTTTGCGCATTCATGGCTTAGCTCACACTTACAAGTGAGAACATATAGTATTTGGTTTTCTATTCCTAAGTTACTTCACTTAGAATAATGGCCTCCTGCTCAATCCAAGTTGTTGCAAAATACCTTATGTTCTTCTTTTTCATGGCTGAATAGTAGTATTCGATGGTGTATATATGCCACATTTTTTTAGTCCACTCATTGGTTGATGGGCACTTAGGTTGGTTCCAGATCTTTGCTATTGTGAATTGTGCTGTGATAAACGTACACATGCAGCTATCTTTTTGATACAATGACTTCTTTCCCTTTGAGTAGATACCTAGTAGTGAGATTGCTGGATTGAATGGTGGATCTACCTTTAGTTTTATGAGAAATCTCCATACTGTTTCCTATAGAGATTGCACTACTTTACATTCCCACCACCAGTGTATAAGCATTCCCCCTTGACCACAGCCAGGCCAACATCTATTGTTTTTTGATTTTTTAATAATGGCCATTCTGACTGAGTTAAGATGGTATCTCATTGTGGCTTTAATTTGCATTTTCATGATGCTTAATGATGTTGAGTATTTTCTTTTCATATATTTGTTGAGTACTTGTATGTCCCCCTTTAGGAAATGTCTATTCATGTCATTTGCCACTTATTGATGATATTATTTGGTTTTGTTTTCTTGCTGATTTGCTTGAGTTCCTTGTAGATTCTGGATATTAGTCTTTTGTCAGATGCCGAGTTTGAAAGTATTTTTTCCTGTTCTGTGGGGTGTCTATTTACTATGGTGATTATTTCTTTTGCTGTGCAGAAGCTTCTTAGCTTAATTAGGTTCCATTTATTTATTTTTGTTTTGCTTGCATTTGTTTTTTGGATCTTAGTCATAAATTTGTTGCCTAGGCAAATCCAGAAGTGTTTGTTCTAGGTTTTCTTCTAGAATTTTATGGTTTCAGAGCTTAGATTTAAGTCTTTAATCTATTTTTGAGTTGATTTTTTTTATATGGTGAGAGGTGGGAATCCAACTTCATTCTTCTGCATGTGGCTATCCAGTTTTACCAGCACCATGTATTGAATAGGGTGTCCTTTCCCTAATTTATGTTTCTGTGTGCTTTGTCAAAGATTACTTGGTTGGAAGTATTTGGCTTTATTTCTGTGTTCTCTATTCCATTCCATTAGTCAAGTGTGTCTACTTTTATGCTGGTATCAAACTATTTTGGTAACTATAGTCTCAGAGTATAATTTTAAGTTGAAGAATTTTAGTCTATTCATCCAAAAGCAGTATAAATAAAGTGATAATTCTATGTGTCTTGCATAACAGTTTTCTGCTGGCTCTGATTTGCTCCAAACCTCATCTGCTAGTGTTCTTTCTGGTCTGACTCATCTCTGTTTAATATGTAATGAAGTAGATGTAAGTGTTATCCTTAGGATGTGGTGCTCCCTTGAGGCAGGAGAATAGGGTCTGGAGGCAGGGAATATAAGGCCAATTCACGCTGACTTCCTAGAACTGAATTAAATGAAAACACTTCAGCAATGACAGGAAATATCCTCTCCATTTTCCTAGGGCATACGCCAAGTAAATGACTTTGTAACTTTACTTCGTCCTCTTCCTTTACAAAAGAGTGTACACCAAGTAACCAATAGAAACCTCTAGAGGGTATTTAACCCCCAGAAAATTATATAGCCAGGCTCTTGAGCCCCTATGCTCAGAACTGCTCACACCTGAGGAGTATACTTTCATTTTCAATAAATCTCTGCTTTTGTTGCTTCATTGTTTCCTTGCTTTGTGTATTTTGTTCAATTCTTTGTTCAAGATGCCAAAAACCTGGACATCTTCCACTGGAAACACCCTCACTCCCATTCTAATATTCTTTCTTCAGTGGGTAATAAAAGTCGGCTTCACGTGCATATGCTCTGCCAGATGGCAGAAAAGGCTGGACTTTAATTAATTAATTAAAAACTTCACGAAATATTCACTGAAGACTCGTTATGCCACAGGACTAATGCTTGGTGCCAGGGAGACGGAGATTAAGGACTCAGATCCTATGCACCAGCAGTTTTGCTGCTCAGAGGGGCAGACAGGCAAGACAATGAAGGCACAGAGGGGAGAGCAGAGCCTCACACAGGAGCATCCCCAACCCACTCCATTGAGAGTCAGAAAACATGACTTAGAAGAAGTGAAACCCCTACTCCATCTTGGAAAATAAATAGGAATGAGTGAGACTGGATTTGGCTGGGGAGGGAGAACAAAGCCATTGGCTAGTG
The DNA here is from genome assembly GCF_000951035.1 of Colobus angolensis palliatus. NCBI lineage: Eukaryota > Metazoa > Chordata > Mammalia > Primates > Cercopithecidae > Colobus > Colobus angolensis. The sequence continues at coordinate 6,437,293 of NW_012115110.1, forward strand.
TGTGCCCAGACACCAAAGGATGCCTTGGCAATGGTCTGGGAAGCAGAGGCTAACTGTGCCCTGAGAATGGTGGGTGTAAATCCCTCAAGATATGTATACCTGGGACAAGAGCTAGATTTCCATTCAGCCCTAAGCTTATTTTAGTAATCAGAATGCAGGAAGGCCACACCTACACATATTAATTCCTTTCCCTCAGCCTTCTGCCTCTAGGTACACATGAATAAACTGTTATTTCCTTTGAAGCAAAAGAGTTTCTCTGACTTTTAATGGGCAGAGCTTTCTGGGCCCTGGAGGGGAAATTCTGATGCATCTCCCGATCTTCTTTGTGTACATGCATGCCCATTTTATTTAGAACCCTCTTGTAAATGGCCAGAATGAGAACTAGAACATCTAATTCCAACTATTTCCTTGGTGTAATTGCTTTTACGTGTATCCTGGTGTTTGAGAGATTTTTCTAAAAGCCATTCTTAACAGTTGAAGAACCTATTGAACCCAATGGGCAAAAACATGAATGTCTGTTTTGTGACATTGATAGGCTTTTGACAATTTAGTGAGTTGTGGAGGGTAACTACTTTGAGGATTAATAACTTAGATGGCCTTTTGTTCTGTAGGCTGAGGATTAGAAGATGTTTGTAGACAACTTAGTGTCTCTTCACACTTGGAACAGCTGATAATGAGTAATTCTTCCTGCTTTACTTTGGAGGTAGAAAACTTAAAAAAAAAATAAGTTACAGGAGAGAAAAATAAGGAAGTTATCCCATCAGAAGGTACATGCTATAAACCTGGTCTATTCTGACTTTCCTTGGTGGTTTTCAAATAAGTTCCTCACTTGGATTCTGGAAGGAGATTCTATAGAGTGAGGTTGCAGTGCAGCAGGAAGCCCGTTGACCCAGCCATAGACATGTTTTTATCCCAGCTGTGTCCTGCTGCTAACTTACTGAGCGCATTCAGCACAAAACAAATAGTTTCTATGTTTGATTTGGAAAATGAAAAGTTTGGATCAGATAGTATCTAGGGTTCTCTTAGTTCCAAAATTGTGTGCTTTAAGTCAATGCCTTTTAACTGACTGCTTTTATTTTTTCTCCAAATTTTTCTTTTTAAAATAAATGTCAGAATCTGTAATTCCCATGGGTAAAAATAATAAGTAACAACAACTCACTCATCCTCACCAGATATCAGCTATTATTCTAAGCAGGTAAATAAATTAACTCATTAATCCTCATGGTAACATGAGAGGATGGATATTATTTATTGTGCCCATCTTAGAAATGACAAAACTGAGGCACATGGAGGCTCAGTGAATTGCCCAAGGTCACATGCAGAGATTATGAAAGACTTCAAACCTGAGAGTGGCTCTGGAGCCTGTGTGGGGGCTCTGCAGTTTCACTTTCTATAGCACAGGGAGGAGATTATAGATGGGAAAGCGGTCAGTCTGATACATCAGGTTAGGACAGGCATTGTTGCTTTCTACAACACATCACAGTTTCTAACTTCCCAATCTATTATTTAGACAGTGGATCCTGAGTTCCGTGAGTACCAATTGGTCTGGTTTGGTTTGGTGGCCCTGGGAGGTAGCACAGATCCAGCACCCCTTAAGCCTCTGGCGAGTCATAAGGTGACTGAGTGAATGTTAGATAGCCAGGTGGTAAGGAGTCTCCAGAGAAACTCGAACCAACCTGCACACAGGGCGGAGTGCACACTGGGATGGAGCCACAGAATTTCATGCCATTTGCAGCAGGGAGGAGCCTGGCACCTTCTCTTCCTGTGTGGGACCTGGGATTCAAACTGCGAGGCGGGAAGCACTAGAGGAACTCTGGCCTTGTGGAGAGCCCCTGTTTTTCCCTGATTTCTTTTTTTCTTTTCACCCAATAAAACTCTGCTTTACACACCGTTCAAACCATCTGCCAGCCTAAACTTTCATGGCTATGGGACAGGGACCTGTCTTGAGCTGAACTAAAGAAAAGTCCTGCAACAAGTGGACAATAGAATTTGGGGAAGGCAGAGGTTTCACAGAGTTTTCTAGGCTTCATCCAGCCTATCAATTTTGGTAAGGACCAGGATAAACCACTTATTTGTCAAGATTGACAGTTTTTATTCTTCGAAAATTTTTATTTTGCCTCACTTTTGAGAAGTGGCATAAAATTACATATTTACAAAACAAGTAAATTTGTGAAAGTAATGGAGATTTATAAAACAATTGACTATAATTTCATTGATTATAATTTATAATGCTACCAAATAGAACAAATCAAGAGATTGTGAGTTGCCATAAATTACCTTTGATTAAGGCCTTCTTGCATCAGTTCCTTGAGAGAGTGAATATAACAGAGGTCTGGCCCAAGGCTGTGGGCTTTCACCTTCATTGCTTGTGGTGCTTATGGCCATTTATCTTGAGTGACAGGTGCATGCTAGTCCCACACCAGAGTGTTTTAGCATTCTAGTCAGCATTTTCCCAGCTTCCACAGTACTAGTATTATAAATGCCATGTCTTCTGTGTGGGCTTGTACTTATGAAGACACACCAGAACAAAGTTAAAGAGTCTACAAAGGGGAATCATATAAGAAGAGAATGGTGGTCTTATGTGAAATGTGTCTGCTAGATGGAAAATTGCCCAAATTGCATACCTATGGATGGCCAGAATGTCTGAAGCTGAAATTCTAAATCATTCAATATCATGTGGCTTAAACTATCTTTGATGGATCCAATTTTTTTTGTCTTCAAATAAAAATATTTGACTAAAACAATGTAATCATAACAAGGAATACATAATGGGGCATGCAAATGAAAAAATAGGCCACTCTTCTGATCCACTTGAATTATTATATTTTATCTTATTTCATTGTGTATGTTAATGTGAACTTCCTTAAGGCCTTTCTAAAGATAGATATTGTATGAATCAACCAATCAATCAACAAGTAAACTATAAACTATGATCAGCTCGGTGTATCCTGTTTGAATCTAAATTTTTGGTGCTATGAATCTATTTATATTAATGACTGAAGTATAAATATTGTCATGCTACCCTGAGGGGATAAACATATATTAGCAGAAAATATTTTAATTAGAACAGCATTAGCATTCAGCTCTGATTTACTCATTGAGAAAGAAAATCACACAGAATGAATTTCCTGAATTTGTCCCCATGTTATAAATAACACCTTATAAAGAAGCCTATATTATGATGCTAAAGATATGTTTATAATATATAGTTTTATGCAAAGCTTTTCTTAATGAGAAAATGCTTTTATTCCAATGATTATCATTTCATAGTGTATTTCCTTTAAGTGGTATTGTTGCTAAGACCGTATATCTTAAAACAAAATGGAAAGGTTATTAAATGCAAAAAATGATCTTGGATAAAAATATTGATAAATTCGAGTGACCTAAAATTCTGGTTAAATTGTGCATTGCATATTAAATTGCATTTGCATATTTTTAGTCTATTCATCCAAAAGCAGTGTAAATAAAGTGATAATTCTATCCTTTGTGTGTATTAGTTATATAATGTTTTGTGGGATAAAATTTTGTAGCTTTAATAATAACAGAAAATTTCATGCCAAATTCCTATGTTTTGTCCATATGTAGATAAAACAACTATTTTTGCTTGCAGTCTTAATTATTTTTTTTTTTTGAGACGGAGTCCACTCTGTCACCCAGGCTGAAGTGCAGTGGCCAGATCTCAGCTCACTGCAAGCTCCGCCTCC
>NW_012115110.1:6441369-6460453 GCF_000951035.1 Colobus angolensis palliatus
GCCAGGATGGTCTCGATCTCCTGACCTCGTGATCCGCCCGTCTCGGCCTCCCAAAGTGCTGGGATTACAGGCTTGAGCCACCGCGCCTGGCCTCAGTCTTAATTCTAAACAAAATATCAGCTTAACTTATTTTCATATTCCTCAATGTTTTTAATAAAGTAAGTCGTTGTTGGATGAATGATGCAAGCATAACATTTTCAGTCATACTTTATTCGATATATGCAGGATCAAATCAAAGGCTTGAAGTAGAAATCAATGCATTTCATTTATCTTGTGTAGCCAACTATATAACAATGCAATACAATTAAATTAGATTATTAATTTATTTTAATTTGACATAATATAATTACAAAATTATTTGTATTTATATGAAAATAATTCCATAATCATAAAGTTTCCTTAACATTGCTGAATAATATAAGATGCACTTGGGTTAAATTTTGATTATTAAATTTAGATTTTTTATGTGTGTATATACATGTGTGTGCTTGTGTGTGTGTGTGCAAGAGAGAGAGGCAGGGAAAGAATATAAAAGAAAAGTGTTAGTTAAGAAGGTAGTTGAAGGTTGAGGACATATTTGCATCTCATCTTTTAAGTGCAAAGATGTTTTGGATAAGTCAAGATACATTTACATGTGACCCTCACTTTTAAAAGACCATAAGTAAAGCTTTAGGGCCTTTACCTATTGCAGGAAAATCTTTCAAATCTTTTAAACTATTTAAACCATTTTCTTCTTTAATATATTAATTTAGATCATGGTGTGGCTAAATGTGACAGGAACTTCAAAAATGATGTTGCATTTGGGAAATGTCTTTTCAGAGAAGTTTCTTCAGCTTGAATTAAATCCATAGCTACCAGTGGCCTGATGTACGAAAATTCTCCCTATTCCTTGGACAGCAAACTCTATGGTAGCACACATTAAATAAAGGCATAATGTTTCCTTAATATGAGGAACACCCGCCATTCCTGAGCCTCTTCTTAAAGTTAACATTGTATTATCTGTTAATGTATTTCTGATTTTTTATTTCAAGAAAAACTGCCTTTTAAAAAGATACCGTATTTTGCAAGGAATCTAGATTTTATATTCTCCATTCCTGCTAAAGGGAGACACTAGGTGTGTAATGACTCCAAAAGTATAAAATATATATTTTATAGACACTTAATAATATACTACTGGGTATCATCATATAGGTTAGTAATGTTCGCTATAAGCATAGTATAGTGTTCAGTGTGGCATATATTTAATACTAGGACTGATAGATATTAAATTGTGTAGATTCCATTGTTGTCGTTGTCGTGTTTTCAAACTGTATTTGTCACACCAGAAAAATAAATAAATAAAATTAACCAAGTAACCTGTACATCCATCTCATGGCTCATTACTGACCATTTATAAAATATAGTGAGTTCATATTTTAAAATTACATTCCTGTACTTGTATTAAGTTTAATCTATGAAACAGCACAAACATTAATACAGAATCAGAGACTTCTGGTTTCCATTTTTGGCATGTAAGGAGTCTGGAAATCACCACTGCATTGTAACAAAAAGTAAAAAGCTAGACAAACATAAAAAGAAGCAATTCTTCTTACATCTTTCCGAAAAGTAAGGTCACAAGGAAACCACTACCCCCAAAACTTAGACAGACAGATAGGTACAAAGAATCACAAGGTACTGGAGCAGAAACTCATGACCAACAACCGCCATGGGAATCAATAGCAGAAGATGAATAACTTAACTATATTCAATGAATTCCTGGAAGCTCAGTGTGAACAAATACATAAATTAAAAATTCCAGGGCGACCCAGGCATAGGAAGGCTCCCACAGTTTTGTGACTTTCACCACCTGCAGCTCTACTGTATTATCAGAGTAAAGACCTGAGAAAAATTCCCTTGATTTGCTTCTGTATTTTTATGTAGATGTGAAGGGAATAACAGCAATTATAAATGGTATGATACAGAGGAATATTTTGTTATTATAAGGTACTTGCAGTATGAAGTAATATGTTGCTATGTGAAGGTTGACTCGGATTATTCAAAAATGTATATTGCAAACTCTAGAACATGCACTACAAAAAGGTTTAAAAGGATAAGTATGATTTATATACTAACACAGGAGGGAAAATGAAATTATATAAAATGCTCAACTAAAACCCTAAAAGGCAGAAAAAGAGTGGAAAACAAAATAGAAAATGGCACAATGGCAACAAATACAAAGTGTAACAAATATGATAGATATTAGTCCAGTTATATCAGTAATCACTTTAAATGTCAATGGACTAAATACACCAATTAAAAAAGAGACATTGTCAGAGTAGATTAAAAAATGAGATCCAACTATATGTTTTCTACAAGAAATCCACTTTAAATACAAACATATGTAGATCAAAGGTTAAAAAATATATATACCTTTCCAACACTTGTCAAAAAGGCAGATGTAGCAGTGTGATTTCATACAGCAGACTTCATAGCAAAAAAAATTGTCATGGATAAAGGGGTGTGTTACATAATAATAAAGGGATCATTTCCTTAAGAAGATACAACAATCCTTGCTATAATAGAGCATCAACATACATAAGGGAACACTAATAGAAGTGCAAGGAAAAATAGATGAATTCCTGTGGGTCCATTCTCACATTTCTGTTAAGAAGTATCTGAGACTGTCAAATTTATAAAGGAAGGTTTAATTGGCTCATGATTCTGCAGACTGTACAGATGGAAGTATACTGGCTTCTGCTTTTAGAGAGGCTTCAGGAAGCTCCCACAATCATGGCAGAAGGCAAAAGGGGAGTGAGATGTCTCACATGGCAGGACCAGGAGCAAGAGAAAGAGATAGGGAGGTGCCATGCCTTTTTTAACTAACCAGGTCTTATGAGACCTCACTCATAATCACAAGGACAGTACCAAGAGGATGGTTGTATTAGTCCCTTCTCACACTGCTATAAAGACACTATAGGAGACTGGGTAATTTATTAAGGAAACAGGTTTAATTGACTCACAGTTCCACATGGCTGGGGAAGCCTCAGGAAAATTACTATGATGGTGAAAGGCCAAGGAGAAGCAAGGCACATCTTACATGGCAGCAGGAGGGGGGGGGGGCACAGGGAAAACTGCCACTTTAAAAACCATCAGATCTCTGTCAGGCACGGTGACCCAGCACTTTGGGAGGTGGGTGCATCATCTGAGGTCGGAAGTTTGAGACCAGCCTGCCCAACATGGTGAAACCCCATCTCTACTAAAAATACAAAAAATTGGCTGGGTGTGTTAATGGATGCCCATAATCCAAGCTACTTGGAAACCTAAGGCAGGAGAATCACTTGAACCCAGGAAGTGGAGGCTATAGTGTGCTGACATTGAACCATAGAACTGCAGCCTGGGCAACAAGAGCGAAACTCCAAAAACAACAACAACAGCAACAAAAAACCCACCAGCTCTCATGAGAACTCCCTCACTGTCATGAGAACAGTATGGATGAAATTGTCCCCTTGATCCAATCACCTCCCACCAGGTCCCTCTCTTGACATGTGGGGATTACAACTGCAGATGGGATTTGGGTGGGAACACAGAGCCAAAGCATATCAATGGTGGTAAACCATTCATGAGAAGCTGTGCCTATGATCCAGTCACCTCCCACCAGGCCCCACCTCCATGATTAGGAATCATAATTTGACATGAGATTTAGGCAGGGACACAGATCCAAGCCATACCCACTATTATAGTTGGTGACTTAAATACTTCTGTATCAGAAACGATGGAATCCAGCCAGCAGGTGGAAAATCAGTAAATACATACTTGAATTCAAGAGCACCGTCAATCAACTGGATTGACATCTATTGACATCTACTGACTATTCATTCAGGGTACACATTATTCTCAGGCTCACATGTAATATTCCCCTGTGATCACACTCTGCTCATGAAACATACAGTAACACATTTAAGAGAATAGAAATAATAAAATGTCGCCTTTTAGACCACAATTGAATGACACAAAAAATACACATCAGAAAAATGACTAAAAAAAAAATCTGCAAATACTTAGAGATTATACACAAGACTTTAAAAGAACACATGGATCAAAAGGAAAATTCAAGGGGTGGAGGAGGATGGTTTACGGGCACAAAAGAAGACTTAGATAGAATGGATATAATTTAGTATTTGATTACACAACAGGATATCTACAGTCAATAATACTTCATTATGCATGAAAATAACAGAGGATAATTGGATTGTTTGTAACAGAAAGGATAAATGCTTGAGGTAATGGATACTGCATTTACCCTAATATGATAGTTATGCATCATATGCCTTTAACAAAATATCTCATGTATTGTATAAATGCATACACCTACTACATATCCACAAAAATAAATTAAAATTTAAAAAATTGAGAATAATTTTAAAATATTTTGGGATGCAGCAAAAGTAGTGTTTAGAGAAAAATGTATAGCATTGAATGTACATATTTTAAAAGAAATATAAAAAGTAAATAATTTAAGCTTTCTCTTTAGGAAGTGAAAAAAAAAGAAGAGCAAATTAAAACCAAAGTGAGCAGAAGAAAAGAAAAATTAGAGCAGAAATCAATGAAATTTAAAACAGGAAACCAATAGAGAAAATCAATAAAACCAAAAGCTGGTTCTTGAAAAGGTTAATAAAATAAGCTTATATTCAAGCTAACTAAATTACAATGAGAGAAGACACAAATTACCAATATCTGAAATAAAGGAGGGAACATTACCAAAGATCCCTTGACATCAAAAATAATAATAAGTATTATGAACAAATTTATGCCAACAAATTTGATAAACTATAGGAAAGTAGTCATTTTTTGAAAGACATAATTTGCCAAACTCACCCAAGAAGAAATAAATAATATAAATAGCCCATATCTATTAAACAAATTATATAAATAATAACTTTACAAAACAGAAAGCACTAAGCCCATATGGGTTCATTGGTGAATTCTACCAGACATTTAAGAAAGAAATTATACCAATTCTATATAAATCATAGCAAAACATAATAAAAGGGAATGCTTTCCATCTCATTCCGTGAGGGCAGCATAACCCTAATACCATCACTAGACAAAGACACTGAAGGAAATGAAAACTACATATTGGTAGCTTTGATAAACATAGATGAATGCAAAAAAAATGAACTCAACAAAATATTGGCAAATTAAATTTAACATTAAGTAAAAGGAATCACAGACCACAAACAACTTGGATTTATTTCAGGTATGCAAAGCTGACTCAGCATTTGAAGATCAGTTATGTAATTGTTCGTATAAATAATTAAACAATAAAACTTATATAATCCTATTCATGGATTTGGAAATATCATTTGAAAAACTCAACACTCATTTATGATTTAAAAAATAAAATCTCTGCAAATACAAATGAAGGAGAATTTCCTCAAATAGATAAAAATATCTACAAAAACCCTACAGTTAATATTATACTTAATGGTGAGAAACTAGAATCTTTCTTTCAAAGTATTATTATGAGCAAGGGAAGAATGTCTCTTCTTGCTACTAGTTTTCAACCTTATCCCAGAAGTTCTACCTAATGCCACAAGACAAGAATAATAAATCAAAGTTCTGCAGAGTGAGAAGGAAAAAATACAACTGTCTTTGATTGCTGTATGAATTTATTCTCAAATTGCTATAAAGAAATACTTGAGATTGGGTAATTTTTAAAGAAAGTAGGTTTAATTGGCTCATAGTTCTGCAAGCCATACAGAAAGTATAGCGACTTCTACTTCTGGGGAGGCCTCAGAAAGATTCCAATCATGACGGAAGGCAAAGGGGACACTGAACATGGCCAGAGCAGGAGGAAGAGATAGAAGCAGGAGGTCCTACACATAAACAGCCAGATTTCATGAGAACTCACTGACTACTGTGAGGGCAGTTCCAAGGGGGATGGTGCTAAATTATTTATGAGAAATTCATCTCCATGATCCAATCACCTCTCACCAGGCCCTGCTTCCAACACTGGGCACTACAATTTGACATGAGATTTGGTGGGGACACAGATCCCAACCATATCACTTCCAGATGACATAACTGTCTAGGGAGAAAATCTGAAAGATTTGATGAAATAATTTCTGAACTAATAAGCAAATATAGCAAGATCACAGGATAAAAGGTTAATATACATAAGTCAATTGCTTTCCTATATGCCAGCAATAAATAAGTAGAATTTGATCTTAAAAATATTACCATTTACATTAACAACCTGTCAAAAATAAACACTTATAAATCTAACAAAATATGTAGAGTATTTATATAAGGAAAACTACAAAACTCTGAAAACAGAAGCCAAAGTTGAACAAAATAAATGAAGAGATAATCCATGTTCATGGATAGGAAGATATAATATTGTCAAGATGTCACTTCTTCCAAAATGGATATGTACGTTCAATACAATCCCAGTAAAAATTTTAGTTAAGTTATTCTGTGGATATTGGCGACTGATTCTAAAATTTATACGGAGAGACAAAAGACTTCAAAGAGCTAACCCAGTGTTAGAGAAGAACAAAACTGGAAAACTGACACTATCTGACTTCAACACTAAAATAATCAAAGCAGTGTGATATTCGTGAATGAATACAAAAATAGATCAGTGCAGCAGAACACAGAGCCCAGAAATATGCCTACATAAATATAGTCAAATAGTCTTTGACAGAAAAGCAAAGGCGATACACTGAAGTAAAGGTAGTTTTTTCAACAATTGATGCTGGAAAACTGGGCATTCACATGCCAAAAAGAAAATCTAGACTCAGACCATAACAATCTTCAAAATATTAACTTAAAATGGATCACAGACTTAAAGTAAAATACAAAACTATAAAACTCCTGTACTAAATCATGGGAGATAATCTAGATGACCTTAGGTAAGGTAATGACTTTTCACATACAACACAAAAGGCATGATCCATGAAACAAATAAGTGATGAGCTGAATTTCATTAAAATTTAAAACTGCTCTGTGAAGAACAATGTCAAAATAATGAGTAAACAAATCATAGGATGTGGAGACATACTTGAACACACATGTCAAATAAAGGGATATTATACAAATAAATCATAATATTCCACAATAAAAAATGGGCAACCCAATTATAAAATGGCAAAAATACCTGAACAGACACCATGCCAAAGTCAATATAAGATGATAAATAAACATATGAAAAAATGTTTGATGTGATATGTCATTAGGGAATAGCAATATCAAACAAACCTATCAAACAAACTGCACACCTATCAGAATGACTAAAGTCCAAAACATTAATACCAAATGCTGGTGAAGATGTGGACCAACATATGAGCAAACTCTCCTATGTGGCTGATGGGAATTCAAAATGATATGATCACTTAGGTTTGGTTTCTTTAAGAACTAAATACACTCTTACCATACGATCCAGTGATTGCTCTCCTTGTTATTTACCCAAACAACTTGAAAACTTGTATCAACATAAAAATTTGTGCACAGATGTTGAAAGCAGCTTTACTCATAATTGCTCAAACTTGGAAGCAATCAAATACCCTTGAGGAGGTGAATGAATAAATAAACTGTGGTATATCCAGACAATGCCATGTTATTCAGTGCTAAAAAGAAGTGAACTGTATGGAAAGATACAGAGGAACCTTAAATGTATATTATTAAATGAAACAAGTTCATCTAAAAGGCTACATAATGTATGATGACATTCTGGAAAATGCAGACGTATGAGGCAGTAAAAAGATGAGTGCTTTCCAAGGTTGAGGGTTAGAAGGGGATGAATAGGTGGCGCATAGAAGACTTTTAGGACAGTGAAACTATTCTGTGTGATACCACAACTGTGAATACATGTCATTATACGTTTGTTAAAATTCACAGAATGTGAAAGAAGAGTAAACTTGAATGTAAACTATAAATGTTTGTGTAATAACAATGTGTAAATACAAATTTATTGATTTTAACAACTGTAGTACCATGATATGAGATGTTGATAGTGGGGGGTGTAGGTGTTTGGGGTCAGGGACTTTAGAAACTCTACTTTCTGCTTGATTTTGCTTTAAACTTAAAGCTTCTCTAAAACGATCTCTGTTAAAGAGAAATGAATCCTTACTTGTCAAAAATAAGATACTTGGATTCTCTTGGTTGAAGAATGCAAAGGATACCTTTTTTGTGTGTTTTTTGTTTTTTTAAGAGAGTCTTTCTGTGTTGCCCAGGCTGGCCTCTAACACCCAGGCTCAAGCAATCATACTGCCTCAGCCACCTGAGTAGCTGGGACTACAGGCATGTGCCACTGTGCCTGGCTCATACCTCATTTTTATCCAGTTATTTCATACTTTTCTAATTAATAAACCATGTTAAAATTTTTGATTGTATTGCATTTTAACATGGTTCCATGTTACTGTGTCGAGTTTTATTCACCTTTTATATTTTACAAAATAACAAAATTACTAATATATTACTGATTTCATTAATAGCTTATAGTTGTGCTTTTATTTCATTTTCAAAGGAGACGAAATGACTTCTGTTACTATTTCTAGAACTACAGCCTAGACATGTGTATCTTAAGAATAATTATAGTAGATATTTTATGTTGAGTGTAAATTGTGTGTCAGAGATAAAAAATATTTTCCAGCAGTGTGTCTAGTTCTCATATTTGATCTGGTAGGTGTCTCTTAATCTCATTCCCATTTTAGAGTTGGCTATATCAAGGATTGTAAAAATTAATTTATTATTATATCTGGTGTATTAGTCTGTTTTCACACTTCCGTAAAGAACTATCCAAGACGGGGTAATTTTTGAACAAAAGAGGTTGAATTGACTCACAGTTCTGCACGTTATCCAGGAAGCATGGCTAGAAGGCCTCAGGGAACTTATAATCATAACAGACGGTGAAGAGGAAGCAAGCACATCTTATTTTGGCAGAGCAGGAAAGTGAGAGATGGAAGGAGGAAGTGACACACTTTTAAACCATTAGAGCACAGGAGAACTCAATCACTGTCATGAAAACAGCAAGAAAGAAATCTGCCCCCATGATTCAATCACCTCCCACCAGGCCCCTCCTCCAATACTTGGGGATTTCAATTTGACATGAGATTTAGGTGGGGAGACAGAGGCAAACCATATAATTCTGCCCCTGGACCCTCCAAAATGGTCATTTTCACATTTCAAAACCAATCATGCCTTCCCAACAGTCCCCCAAAGACTAAACTCATTCCAATATTTACTCAAAATTCCAAGTTTAAAGCCTCATCTGAGACAAGACAAATCCCTTTTGCCTATGAACTGTGAAATAAAAAACATGTTAGTTATAATACTTCCGAGATACAATGGAGATACACTAATTGGGTAAATATTCCTGTTACAACAGGGAGAAATTGGCCAAAAACAAGGGACTGAAGGCCCTATTCAAGCTCAAAACCCAGCAGGGCAGTCATTAAATCTTAAAACTCCAAAATAATCACTTTTGACTCCGTGTCTCACATCCAGGACATGCTGATGCAAGAGATGGGCTCCCAAGGCCTTGGGAAGCTCTGCGCCTGTGTCTCCGCAGGGTACAACCCCTGTGGCTGCTGTCATGGGCTGTCATTGAGGGCATGTGACTTTTCTGGTTGCATGGTGCAAACTGTCAGTAGATCTACCATTCTGGGGTCTGGAGGACAGTGGCCCTCTTCTCATAGCTCCAGTAGGCAGTGTCCCAGTGGAGATTCTGTGTGAGAGCTCCAACCCCACATTACCTTTCTGCACTCCCCTGGTAGAGATTTCCCATGAAAGCTCTGCCCTTGCAGCAGGCTTCTGCCTGGACTTTGAGGCATTTTCATTCATCCTCTGAGATCTAGGTGGAGGTTCCCAAACCTCAATTCTTACTTTCTATGTACTCACAAGCCCAACACCATGTAGAAGCAACTACAGCTTGGGGCTTGTACCCTCTGAAGCCGTGGCTCAAAGTGTACCTTTCCTTTTTTAACCATGGCTGGAGCTAGAGCAGCTAGGATGCAGGGTACCACAAACCAAGGCAGCATAGAGCAGGAGGGCCCTGGGCCTGGGCCACAAAACCACTTTTTCCTCCTAGGTGTCTGGACTTTTGGTGGGAGGGACTGCCACGGAGATCTCTGAAATGCCCTGGAGACATTTTCCCTAATGTCTTGTCTATTAGCATTTGGCTTCTCTTTAGTTTCAAAAATATCTGCAGCCAGTTTGAATTTCGCCCCACAAAATGGGTTTTTCTTTTCTACTACATGGTCATGTTCCTAAGTTTTCAAACTTGTATGCTCTGCTTCCCTTTTAAATATAAGTTTCATTTTCAGACCACCTTTTTTCACACATATGAGCATACACTTTTAGAAGCAGCCAAGTCATCTCTTGAACGCTTTGCTGCTTAGAAATTTCTTCCATCAGATACCGTAAATAATCTCTCTCAAGTTCAAAGTTCCACAGATCTCAAAGGCAAGGGCAAAATGCCACCACTCTCTTTGCTAAAGCCTAGCAGGGGTGACCATTACTCCAGTTCCTAATAAGTGGTTCATCTCCATCTGAGACCACCTCAACCTGGACTTCATTGTCCATATCACGATCAGCATTTTAATCACAACCATTCAACAAATCTCTAGGAAGTCCCAAACTTTCCCAAATCTTCTGGTATTCTTCGGAGTCCTCCAAATCATTCCAACCTCTGCCTGTTAGGCATTTTCAAAATCACTTCCATGTTTTCAGGTATCTTTATAACAATGCCCCTCTCTCCTGATACCAATTTTCTGTATTATTCCATTTTCATATTGCAGTAAAAGCTATGTGAGACTGGGTAATTTATGGAGAAAAGAGGTTTAATTGACTCATACTTCTGCAGGCTCTACAGGAAGCATGTGTAGGAGGCCTCAGGAATCTTACAGTCATGGTGGGAGGAGAAGAGGAAGGAATTATGTCTTAACATGGTGGAGCAGGAGAGGGAGAGAGAGAGAGGAGGTGAAGGGGAAAGTGCCACACTTTTAAACCATCAGATCTTGTGAAAATTCACTCACTATCATGAGAACAGTGAAGGGATAATCCTCCCCCATGATTCAGTCACCTCCCACCATGCCCTTCGTCCTATACATAGGAATTATAATTCAAGACGAAATCTAGGTGGGGACACAGAGCCCAACCATATCATCTAGTAAGAAAGAAAATATGATTCAAACATAGAACCCTTGTTTTCCTATATATCCAACCCTTCACGCTAATTAAACGTGTTTCTGTTTCTACATTTGATTATGGTCAAACTAGAATGTGATTAGAAAGGAAATGCAGTAAAATCCTTCTGAGTAAGTCCTGTGTGATCCTGTTCTTGTTCCCCTTTCACATTCTCATCATCCCCCCGAGGTTTCTGAAGCAAGCCGCTCTTGCTTTGAAGAGCTGTCTGAAAGCTAAGTGGATGCTGTCATCCACATGCCTGGGGAACAGCCCTGAGCATGATCTGTGCTTGGTTGCTGCAGGAAAGAGCTGCTCTTGATCTTCCCTGAGAGGTACTTCCCTGCTGGTCAGTATCTTAAATTCTGTTAATATGCAAATTGAAGCTTCACCTCCAGCCAAGATGTAATAGTAAGAATAGGATATATTAATTTCCCCAAAACAGTAAAAAATGGAGAGGTATATTTAATAATGGATTTCAAGAGGCAGCAAAGGAGATGGATCCCAAGAGACAGAAAACAAATGAAGTAGAAACTACAGATCCCTCCAGTTTACTGCCTTTGAGTTTCCAAGACAGAGCGTGGAAAGGGAAGGTGGGCAGAACCTAACAGATCCCCTTAGTTGAAGAGGCAACTGAGAGTCTAGGGAGACCAAGATGGCTAGAGTTTGCAAAACTCTAGAGGCCTAGAGGGAAGGGAACTGCAGAAAGAGATGAATCTGAAGTTCTTTAAAGGATCTGTTCCATAGAGCACTGAGGAGCACATACAGGTGGAGTATCTACTGGAAGCTGGGACTTAGACGAAAAACTTCCCTCATCTTACCTAACATATAATAAAAGCAAGAACTGACAGGGTCACTAATTCTTCCGGTGGCCAGAGAAAATGGAAAGATGGCCTTCACCCTGAGGAAGACTGTAGAAGAAGCATATTTAGGTAAAAATCAGAAAGTTAGTATTGAATGTATAAGTATCCAATGGGTATATCAGCAGTAGTGAGTCTGTATGGGTCTGCAGTAACCTCAATTCTTGCCTCCTCAGAAGAGAGAATTTGACTGCAGGGCATATGGCAGAGTGGGAGACTGATGCAAGTTTTAGAGAGTGGGAGTTTATTAAAAAGTTTTAGAGAAGAAATGGAGGGAAGTACACTTGGAAGAGGGCCAAGAGGGTGACTTGAGATATTCATGTGTGGTTTGACATTTGACTTGGGGTTTTACATGCTGGCATGCTTCCAGGAAGTTGTATCTCTTTTCCCCTGATTCTTTCCTTAGGGTGGGCTGTCTGCATGTGCAGTGGCCTGCCAGCACATGGGAGGGGCTGCATGCAGAATGTATTTACTGAAGTTGTATACATGCTTACTTGAGATGTTTTCTTTTATCAATTGAGTGTCACCAGTTAAACTCTGCAATTTCACCTCTTAGTGCACATTCTTGAGCTTACTCACCTAACTCCTGAGGTCTTATCAGGAGTTGCTGATCATCAGTTTTAGTTTTTTTAATCTTTTGGGAGACTTTCTTTCCCTGGCACCAGCTGTGACCAATTATTATTTTAGACAGATAGTTTAACAACCAGCTGACCATTACCTGATGGTCTCCTTACATTCCTGGTGGGGTGGGGGCTAACTACCTACTGTAACAGTTAGGCATCTAAGTGGACCTCTTAAATAGGCAATCGGATACCTGAGAGGGGGAGTTCAGTGACGAGATGTGTACTTGGGTTTCATTTTAAATGTTGACTCTACAGAAAGCCTTCTCAGGCTATTTTAGCTAAAACCCTTCATCTCCATAAATCTCTGGCATAATTTCCTTTTTGTTTCCATTATGCTCACTAGTTAATCTCATCGGTTATGCTTGTATTTGTTTGTTGGTGTTCTCTCTCTCCAACTGTGATGTAAAGCCCATTAAGTAGAATCTGGTGTTCATTCTTTTATCCAACTTTTATTTTAGAATCAGGTGATACATGTGCAGATTTTTTACAAAGGGATATAGTGTGATACTTAAGTTTGGGATTTGATGGAACCTATCACCCAGGTAGTAAGCATAATAACCGATAGGTAGTTTACAGCCTTTTCTCTCCTCCCTCTCTCCATTCTAGTAGTCCCAAGTATCTATTGTTTCCATCTTTATGTTCATGCGTACTCAATGTTTAGCTCCCACTTATAAGCGAAAGCATGTGATATTTGGTTTCCTGTTTTTGCACTAGTTCATGTAGGAAATTGGTCTCCAGCTGCATCCATGTTGCAAAGGAGATAATTTCATTTTTGGTTACTGCATAGTATTCTATTACATATATGTGCCACATTTTCTTTATCCAGTCCAACACTGATGAGCACCTTGGTTAATTCCGTGTTTTCGCTATTGTAAATAGAGGTATGATGACCATACGGGTGCATGTGCTTTTGGTAGAATGATTTATTTTCCTTCGGGTATGTACCCAGTAACGTGTTTGCTGAGTCAAATAGTAGTTCAACTCTTAGGTCTTTGAGAATTTTCCAAACTGCTTTCCACAGTGGCTGGAACAATTTACATTCCCACCAACACCCTACAACCTCGCCAGCATCTGTTATTTTTTGACTTTTTAACAAAAGCCACCTGACTGGTGCAAGATGGTATCTCATAGTTTTGATGTGCATTTCTCTAATGATTAGTGATAATGAGCATTTTTTAACATGTTTGCTGGCTGCCAGTACTTCTTATATTGAGAAGTGTCTGTTTATGTTCTTCAATCTGTTCAAAGATTTTATACACATGTCCTGGAAAAGTACTGCCCACAAAGGAGATGCCTGATAAAAGACTGTGGAAACAATGTCTGAATATATAGTCATAAAAAAAGAAGAGAGATATGTGAGCTAATGTTAATGATTTTGGAATTATCAACACACAGATGGTAACTTGCTATTTTGAAAGTATGAGTTTCCTCTGAAAATGAGATGAAAATAGAGTCCATGCAGAGTTCTGAGAATATCATCATTTAAGTAATCCACAGAGGAAGTCGATAATACACTAAGCAACTCCTAGCAGGATAAACAAAATAAATTCATCACCTTGGGCACAAAATAGTTAAATTCATGTAAACCAAAGCTAAAATGAAACTCTAGAAAGTAAAAAGAAATAAGATGACACATTGCATACAGAGGAATGAAGGTATGAAAGGCAGCTAATAGCACATTAAAAACAATGCAAACATTGTCAGCAGAACAAATCTTCTCCAAGAAATGTTAGAAGTAATTCCATCAGGCTGAACTAAAGGTAATTAAAAGCCTAAATTTTCAGGAAGGGATGAATAACACTGGAAATAGGAAAATATGATACGCAGAAAAGTAATCTTTTTTATTTTTTTAAAGCACATGACTATACAAAACTATGACATTGTATTTGTATTTTATATGATATGAATATGTAATACATATATATCAATTATAGCATAAAAATGAATGCATGTTAATATGAAATCTTGGTGTTTCTAGGCTGGTTCTATAGGAAGGGGTACAAAATGAACTCTAAGTAGTCTGTGAAGAATCAAGGATGTATTATATTTTGTAATCCCAAGAACCATCACTACAAAATAGCATGCAAAGATTTATGGCTAAACTGGCAATGGTTATTCATGCCTTACACCACATAAAATTGTACTCAAAGTGGATTAGAGACCTAAATGTAGAACCTAAAACTACAAAGTTTCTGGAATAAAATAGAAAAAACATGTTGATGACTTGGAGTCAGCCAAAGAATCCTTAAATAGAATATAATATGGATGGATCACAAAAGCAAAAAAATAAGTCTCATTAAAATTTAAAAATGCCCACAAAATAAATGAATAAAAGGCATCCAAATTAGTAAAGAGGAAATCAAACCACCTCTGTTTGCCAATGATATAATCATATACCTAGAAAACCCTAAAGACTCATCAAAAAAAGCTCCTAGATCTGATAAGTGAATTAAGTAAAGTTTCAGGATACAAAATCAATTTACACAAATCAGTAGCACTGCTATACACCAGAAACAACTAAGCTGAGAATCAGCAAGAAAAGAAACCCAAATAATCTCATCAAAAACTGGCTAAGGACATGAATAGACAATTTTCAAAAGAAGATATAAAAATGGCAAATAAACATATACAAAAGTGCTTAACATCTTTAATGGACAGGGAAATGCAAATCAAAACCACAATGCAATACCACCTTACCACTGCAAGAATGGCCAGAATTTAAAAATCAAAAATTAATAGATACTTGTGTGGATATGGTTAAAAGGGGACCATAAAGTTTTACATTGCTGGTGGGAATGTAAACTAGTACAACCACTATGAAAAACAATATGGCGATTCCTTAAAGAACTAAAAGTAGAGCTCTCATTTGATCCAGCAATCCCACTCCTGGATATCTACCTAGAGAAAAATAAGTAATTATATAAAAAAGACACTTGCATCGGCATGTTTATAGCAGCACAATTAGAAATTGCAAAAATACAAAACCAGCCTAAATTCTCATTAACCAACCAGTGGATAAAGGAAATGTGGCACACATATAGCATGAATACTACTCAGCCATAAAAAGGAACAAAATAATGGCATTCACAGCAACCTGGATAGAGTTGGAGACCATTATTTTGAGTGAAGTCACTCAGGAATGGAAAACTAAACATCATATGTTCTCAATTATAATTGGGAGCTAAGCTAAAAGGACACAAATGCATTTAGAATAATACAATGGACTTTGGTGACTTGGAAAGAAGGGTGGGAATGTAAGGGATAAAAGTCTAAACATTGGGTACAGTGTACACTGGGTGATGGGTACACCAAAATCTCATAAATCCCCACTGAAAACTTATCTATGTAACCAAACACCACCTGTTCCCCCAAAAACCTATTGAAACAAAAAACCCTAAAAATAAAAAGATGGCATAGTCCATACTTGCCTATAGCCTATGCAGCACATCCTTCTGTGTGGCTTCCATCATTTCTAGATTGCTAAAAATACTTAATACAATGTAAATACTAGATTGGTATTTTTATGCTTTATATTTATTTATATCATTTGTTGTTGTATTGTTATTTTTATTGTTTCTTTTCAAATATTTTTGATTCACAATTGAATCTGCAGATGCAGAACCCACAAATACAAAGGACCAACTGTATTACGAACTGTACATCTGATAAGGGCCTAATATCTAAAATACAGAAGGAAAATAACTCAATAACAATAAAACAAATAACACAATTAGACATAGACAAAGGAGCTGAATAGACATTTCTCAACAGAAGAGATACTAATGGCTAACAGATACATAAAAGATGGTCAGCATTTCTAATAATCAGGGAAATGCAAATTAAAATCACAATGAAATATCATCTCACACCTGTTAAAATGACTATTATCAAAAACAGATGTGTTGGTGAGGATGTGGAGAAAGGGAACACTTGTACACTGATAATGTAAATCAGTACAGCCACCTTGGAAAATAGTAGGAAGGTTCCTTATAAAAATTACAATTGAATTATCATATGATCAAGCAATTCCACTTCTGGGTATATATTTGAAAGGAAATCAGTATGTCAAAGAGAAGTCTTCAAATCCTATGTCCATTTCAGCAGCACTAGCCAAGATATGGAAGTAAGTCCATTAATAGAGGAAAGAATAATGAAATGTGGCATGTATACATAAGAATACTATTCAGCCTTTAAAAAGAAGGAAATTCTGTCATTTGTGACATTATGTATAGAACTGGAGGACATTATCCCACAAGCCAGGCAGAGAAAAACGAATTCTGTATGATGTCACTTATGTGGAATGTAAAACAGTTGATCTCATTGAAACGGAATAGAAAGATGGTTACATGCAGTTGGGGATAGTGAGAGGAACAGCAAAAGTGAAAATGTTGATTAAATGGTGGAAAGATTCAGTTTGACTGGAAGAACAACTTTTAGTGATTTATTTCACGGAATGGTGGCCACAGTTAATAATAATGTATTGTATAATTCAAAATTCCTAAAATAGATTTTTAACATTCTCACCACGAAAAAAGATAAATTGGTGAACTGATGAAATTGCCAATTATCTTGATTTAATGTTTCTAAATGTATATATAGATCAAAACATCACATTGTATCCCATAAATATACAAAATTACATTTTGTCAAGTGAGAAAACGAGAATATTAACTGGTACAACTTCTTTGGAAGGTAATTTGACAATATGTTTTGAAAGTATAATTGCATATGTACTTTGATATATCAAATCCTATATGTGAAGCATTCCATCAAAATTCTTGCACACATGTATTAATAAAATGATATACTGCAACTATTCTCAATAAAATACTGCTTGTGACAGCAAAATGTGGGAGCCAACCTAAATATTCTTAGCAATTGTCTCTAAGTAAACAGATTATACTCATAAAACAGAGCAGTAATAAAATCACATTTCATTGTATACTGCTTTATATTTTGTGAATTTTAAATTTTGTGAACTTTTTGTTCAGGCAAAAAAAAAAAAAAAATTATGAACTAGTGAGCTAGTATCCTCCAAGAAAAAAAATAGAGGTATATTTAATTTTGTAGCAAAATCGATTAATATTGGCATCATTTTAACTTCAAACATATTTTACTCAACGCATATGAGATAGAATGTAAAGTCATTGTTTTGTAAAACATTTCCGATTGTCATTAATATTATTACTCTGGGAAACAAGAGTAATTAAAGAGCCTCAAAATGGTCAGCAAACTATTACAATGTCAGTTTCTTCATATGTTTTCCAGCATTTAATTGTGCCATTGGGAGGGTGTTAGGTTTGCTCTCAGAATTGTGCAGCAATATTTCATGTGGTAATCTACATTTCCCTAATGAATAATTACGTTAAGTGACTGTTTAATACCTATGTCAATGTTTAATTTTCAGTATTGTTTTTGCTCTTTTGTATGTTTTGTTTGCAATTTGGAACATTTCTTCATCAGGAATATGTTTTGAAAATATTGTCACTCTGTATATGACTGGGTGTTTTGTTTTGTTTTCATCTTCATAAGTCTCTTTTCAAAGAGCAAGCATTACTTTTTTTTCAATAGTTTTGGGGGAACAGGTGATTGTTACATGGGTAAGTTCTTTAGTGCAAATTTCTGAGATTTTGGTGCACCCATCACCTGAACAGTGTACCCAGTGTACACCGTACCCAGTGTGTAGTCTTTTATCCCTCACCTCCCTAGCCTGCACTCTCTGGAGTCCCTAAAGTCCATTATATCATTCTTATGCTTTTGTATACTCATAGCTTAGTTCCCCCCACTTATAAGTGAGAAGGTATAATGTTTAGTTTTTCATTCCTTAGTTACCTAACTAACTAAACACTTCGAATAATGGTCTCCAACCATTCTGTGTTCTGTAGGATGGTGACCCTCTTATCACAACTCCACTAGGAAGTGACCCAGTAGGGCAATCTGTGTGGGGGCTTCAACCCCACATTTCCCTTATGCACTTCCCTAGCAGAGGTTCTCCTTGAGGGTCACACCTCTGCAGCAAACTTATACCTGGACATCCAGGCATTTCCAGACATCCTCTGAAATCTAGGTGAAGCTTCCCAAACATCAGTTCCTTTTTTTAAAAAATTTTTTTATTATTCTTTAAGTTCTAGGGTACATGTGCACAGCATGCAGGTTTGTTACATACGTATACATGTGCCATGCTGGTGGACTGCACCCATTAACTCATCATTTACATTAGGTGTATCTCCTAATGCTATCCCTCCCCCCTCACCCTTCCTCCCACCCAACAATGGGTCCCAGTGTGTGATGTTCCCCACCCTGTGTCCTAGTGTTCTCATTGTTCAGTTCCCACCTATGAGTGAAAACATGCAGTGTTTGGTTTTCTGTTCTTGTGATAGTTTGCTGAGAATGATGGTTTCCAGCTATATCCATGTCCCTACAAAGGACATGAACTCA
>NW_012115110.1:6460808-6465482 GCF_000951035.1 Colobus angolensis palliatus
GACTTTTTAATGATTGCCATTCTAACTGGTGTGAGATGGTATCTCATTGTGGTTTTGATTTGCATTTCTCTGATGGCGAGTGATGATGAGTATTTGTTCATGTGTCTGTTGTGAAGCTTCCCAAACATCCATTCTTGACTTCTGTGCACCTATAGGCTCAATACCATGTGGAAGCTGCCAAGGCTTGGACCTTGCACCCCATGATGCCACAGCCTGTGCTGTACCTTGGTCACTTATGTCCATGGCTAGAGTGGGAGGGATGCAGGGCACCAAGTCCCTAGGCTGCATACAGCAGGGAGACCCTGGGCCAGGCTCACAAAACCATTTTGTCCTCCTAGGCCTCTGGGCTTGTTGTGGGAGAGGCTGCCTCGAAGGTCTCTGAGATGCCCTGGAGACATTTTCCCCATTGTCTTAGGAATTAACATTTGGCTTCTCATCAACATATACAAATTTCTGCATCAGGCTTGAATTTCTTGTCAGAAAATGAGTTTTTCTTTTCTGTCTCATTGTCAGGCTATATATTTTCTGGACTTTTATGCTCTTTCGCCTTTCAAAACTGAATACTTTTGATAGCACCCAAGTCACCTTTTGAATGCTTTGCCACTTAGACATTTATTCTGTCAGATACCCAAATCATTTCTCTCAAGTTCAAAGTTCCATGGATCTCTAGGGCAGTGGCAAAATGCTGCCAGTCTCTTTGCATACCAAGAGTGACCTTACTCCTGTGCCCAACAACCTCCTCATCTCTATCTGAGACCACCTCAATCTGGATTTTATTGTCCATATTACTATCAGCATTTTGGTTAAAACCATTTAACAAATCTCTAGGAAGTCTGAAACTTCCCAACATCTTCCTGTCTTCTGAGTACTCCATGTCTCTAGGAAGTTCCAAACTTTCCCACATTTTTCCATCTTCTTCTCAGCCCTCAAAACTCTTCCAACCTCTGCCTGTTACCCAGTTCCAAAATTACTTCCACATTTTCAGGTATTTTTACAGCCATGCCCTGCTCCCAGTACCAATTTACTGTATTTGTCTGTTTTTATCCTGCTGATGAAAACATACCTGATCCTGGATAATTTATAAAGAACAAGAGGCTTAATGGATTCACAATTTTACATGACTGGGGAGGGCTCACAATCATGACAGAAGGCAAAAGGCATATCTTACATGGTGGCAGGCAAGAAACTTGTGTGGGGGAACTCCTATTTATAAAACCATCAGATCTCATGAGTCTTATGCACTGCTGTGACAACAGTACGGGAAAAACTGCCCCTATTCAGTTTTCTCTACCTGGCCCCCTGACACATGGGGATTATTACAATTCAAGGTGAGATTTGGGTGGGGACACAGTCAAACCATATTACTAAGTATTTTGTTGTTGTTGTTATTATTATTATTTTCAGCTCTTGTAAAAGAGGTTGAGTTCTTGTTTTCTTTCTCAGCTTAGTTGCTGTTGGTGTATAGCTGTGCTAACAATTTGTGTAAACTGGTTCCGTATCCTGAAACTTTACTGAATTTATTCATCATATCTAGGAGCTTCTTTGATGAGTCTTTAGGGTTTTGTAGGTATATGATTATATCATTGGTAAACAGTGACAGTTTGACTCCTTCTTTGTCCATTTGGATGCCTTTTCTTTCATTCTCTTCTCTGATTTCTCTGGCTAGGACTTCCAGTACTATGTTGAATAGAAGTGGTGAAAGTGGGCATGTTTGTTTTGTGCCAGTTCTCAGGGGAAATGTTTGTGACTTTTCCCAATTCAGTATAATCTTGGTTGTGGGTTTGTCATAGATGGCTCTTATTATCCTAAGGTGTGGCCCTTCTATGCCACTTTTACCGAGGATTTTAATTAAAAAGGGATGCTAGATTTTGTCAAATGCTTTTCCTGGATAAAAAGACTAGTGAAACAAATAAAGGAAAACACACTCCTAAACATATATGCATTTAATGCTAGACCTTTCAAATTTATAAAACAAATATTACTAGACCACAGAAATGACATAAACGGATACACAATATTAGTGGGAGACTTCAGTACTCCACTGACAGCACTAGACAGGTCATCAAGACAGAAATTCAACAAGGAAACAATGTCCTTAAACTATGCCCTAGAACACATGGACTTAACAAATATTTACAGATCATTGTACCTAACAACTGCAGAATATACATTCTACTCCTGAGCACAAGGAACATTCTCCAAGATAGACCATATGATAAGCCACAAAACAAGTCTCAATAAATGGAAGAAAATGTAAACTTTATCAAATATTCTCTCAGACCACAGTGGAATAAAATTGGAAATCAACTCTCAAAGGAGCCCTCAAAACCATACAAATACATGGAAATTAAATAATCTGCTGTTGAATGATCAATGGATCAATGATGAAATCAAGACTGAAATTTAAAGATTATTTTAACTGATGCATAATAGTGACACAAGCTAGAAAAACCTCTGGGATTCAGCCAAAGCAGCACTCAGAGGAAAGTTCATGGCATTAAATGACTACATCAAAAAGTCTGAAAGACCGCAAGTAGATAATCTAGTGTCATACCTTAAGAAACTAGAGAAGGAAGAACACACCAAACAAGGCAGAAGAAAAGAATAGTGAAGATCAGAGCAGAACTAAATAAAACTTAAAAAATACAAAATATGATTGAAACAAAAAGCTGGTTCTTTGAAAAGATAATAAAAATTAATCGACCTTTAGTGAGATTAAGCAAGAAAAGAAGAGAGAAGATTGAAATATGTTCAATTAGAAACAAAATGGAGGATACTACATCTGATACTACATAAATACAGAAGATCATTTAAGGATACCATGGACACCTTTATGTGCATTCACTAAAAAACCTTGAGAGGATGGATGAATTCCTGGAAATATACCACTTTCCTTATTAAGCAAGGAAGAAATAGAAACTTTGTACAGACCAGTAACAGTGAGATTGAAATGGTAACCAAAAATATTCCAACAAAAAAAGGTCCAGAACCAGATGGACTCACAGCCGAATTTTATCAGACATTCAATGAAGAATTGGTACCGATCCTATTGAAACTATTCCAAAAGATAAATAATTGCTCCCTAAATCATTTCATGAAGGCAGTATCACCCTAATACAAAACCAGAAAAGTACATAACAAAAAAAGAAAACTTCAGGCAAATATTCCTAATGAACATGGATGCAAAAATCCTCAACAAAATATTACCTTAATGAATTCAACAGCATATCAAAAAGATAATTCACCACGATCAAGAGGGTTTTATATCAGGGATGCAGGGATGGGCTAACATATGCAAATCAATAAATTTGATACACCACATAAACAAAATTTAATATTATTCCATTTTATATATTAGACTTGAGCGTCAGTGAATTTTGGTATCATCAGTGGCTCCTGGAACTGAGGAAATGCTGAAAAGCTTCAGTATTTTCTCCCAATCTGTGGGTTTTCTCTCAGTCTGTTACTTCTTTGTTGTGCAGAATATTTTTACTTGGATGCAATCCCATTTGTCTAATTTTGCTTTCGTTGCTGTGCTTTAGGAGTCCTATTAAAAAACACCATTGCCCAAACCAAAGTTGTGGAGTTTTTCCATTATGTTTTCTTGTAGTAGCTTTACAGTTTTAGGGCCTTACATTGAAGTATTTTACCTATTTTGAGTTGCATTTTTATGTGTTGTGAGCTAAGGGCCTAATTTTATTTTTCTGCATGTGGGTATCCAGTTGTCCCAACATCTATTTATGTATTCTTTTCCCATTGTGTGTTCCTGAAACATTTGTTGAAAATCAATAGACTGTAATTACTTGGATTTTTTTCTGAGCTTTCTATTCTGTTCCATTGGTTGATGTGTCTGTTTTTATACCAGTTTCATACTCCTTTGATCACAGTAACTTTGTAATATATTTTAAAATCAGAGTGTGATGATGTGATGATTCTAACTTTTTAATTTTTTCCAATAATTGCTTTGTCTATCTGGGGGTCTTTTCTTTTTCTATACATATTTTAGGATTTTTACTTCTATCTCTGTGAAGAATGTCATTGGCATGTTTAAATAGGGACTTATTAAAACTGTAGATTGCTTTGGATAGTATGAGTATTTTGAGGGTATTAATTCTTCTAGTCCATGAACGTGGGATATCTTTTCGTGTATTTGTCTTCTTCAATTTATTTCCACAAAGTTTTATTGTTGTGGTGCACAAATATTTCACTCTTGGATTAAATTTAATTCTATGTATTTTTAGTGCTATTGTAAATGAGGTTGTTTTATTAATTTCTTTTCAGATAGTTTATTATTAGTGTATAGACATGGTACCAATTTTTGTATGTGAATTTTGTAAACTGCAACATTGCTGAATTAGTTTACACATTCTAACAGGTTTTTAGTGGAGTCTTTAGGGTTTTTGGGTATAAGACCATGTCATTAGCAAACAAACTTTCATTTCTTCCTTTCCTATTTGGATGCTTTTTCTTTTCTTTTCCTTTCATTTCTCTTTTCTTTCCTTCTTTCTTTCTCTTCGTTTCCCTTTCTTTCCCTTTCTTTTCCTTCCTTTCTTCTTTCTTTTCTCTTCTTTTCTTTCTTTCCTTCTTTCCCCTCCCTCCCTCCCTCCCTTCCTTCCTTCCCTCTTTCCTTCCTTCCTTCCTTCCTTCCTTCCTTCCTTCCTTCCTTCCTTCCTT
>NW_012115110.1:6465532-6474237 GCF_000951035.1 Colobus angolensis palliatus
CCTTCCTTCCCTCTTTCCTTCCTTCCTTCCTTCCTTCCTTCCTTCCTTCCTTCCTTTCTCTCTCTCTCTCTCTTTCTTCTTTCTTCTTCTTTTGCCTAATTGCTTATGCAAGGACTTTTACTACTATGTTTAAAAAAGTAACAAGAATGAGTATTCTTGTCAAGTCTCTGATCTCAGAGGAAAAGCTTTCAACTTTTTCCTCATTCAGTAGGCTGTTAATTGTGAGCTTGCTATAAGTGGCCTTTAATGTGCTGAGACACATTCCCTCTATATCCATTTTTTGAGAGCATTTAATATGAATGTATATTGAATTTTGTCCAATTTTTTTTCTATATCTATTGAAATGATCATGTGGTTTTTGCCCTTCAGTTAGTTAATATAGTATATATCACATTGATTTACATATGTTAAGTTAATTTTGCATACCTCACATAATCACTTGGTCAGGATAACTAATTGTTTTATGTGACGTTGAGTTCAGGTTTCTGTTATTTTGCTTCTGTGTTCATCAGAAAAATTGATCTCTAGTTTTCTTTACTTGTAGTGTACTTCTTTTGCTTTGATAGACGGTAATGGTAGATTTGTAAATTAAGTATGAAAGTACTATCTTCTCTTCAATTTTTTTGAAACAGCCTGAGAAGAATTGGTATTAGTTCTGGAAATGTTTGGTAGAATTCAGCAGTAAGACCATCAGGTTTTTCTCTGATTGAAGACTTTTTATTACTGATTTAATCTCCCATTTTTTATTTGTCTTTTCAGATTTTGTATTGCTTCTTGATTCAGTCTTAGCAGGCTACATGTTTCTAGGAATTTATCCATTTTTTTCTAGGTTATTCAATTTGTTACTATAAAGTTTTTCATAGTAGTCACTTGTGATCCTTCTTGATTTTTGTGTTATCAGTTGGAATGTCTCTTATTTCTGATTTTGTGTGTTTAAGTCTTGTTCTTTCTTTGTTAGTACAGCTAAATGTTGCTGATTTTATTTATCTTTTTGAAAAACAATCTTTTTAGCTTTCAAAATACTCGCTGTTATTTTTCTAGACTTGATTTTGTTTATTTCTGCCTCCTTCTTTGTTATTTCCCTTATTCTGCTAAATTTGGGCTTACTTTTTTCTGTCTTTTCTAGTTTTTTGAGGTGTAACATTAGGTTTTTTATTTGAGATCTTTCTCTTTTGTTGTTGTAGCCATTTTATTGCTATAGACTTTCCTCTTAGTAGTGCTTTTGGTACATCCAATAGGTTTTGGTATGTTGTGTTTCCATTTTTGTGCATCTCAAGATAATTTTAATTGTTTTTAAATCATTCTTTCACTCTTTGGTTGTTCGGTAGCATGATGTTTAATTTCCAAATATTTGTGAGTTCTCCAAGATTGCTGTCATTATTTTTTAAATTTCGTGACAGAGAAGTCAGAAAAGATATTCAATATGGTTCAATTCTTACCACATTTATTAAAAATGGTTTTGTGACTTAAGTTGCAATATATCTTGAAAAATGTTTTGTTTCAACTTTAGAAGAATGTGTATTTTGTTGCTGTTAGATGAAATGTTCTGTAAATATCTTTTAAGTATGTGTGGTATAAAGTGTAGTTCGAGTGTAATATTTATTAATTTTATGTCTAAATTATTTGTCTAATGTTGAAGTGGGATATTGAATATTTTATTATTATGGTATTACACTCTATCTCTCCCTTCAGATTTATTAGTATTTGCCTAATAATTTAGGTGTTCTGTTGTTAGGTACATATGTATTTGCAATTATTTTATCTTCTTGAGAAATTGACCATGTTATTATAGAATAATGACTTTCTCTTTTACAGTTTTTTACTTAATGTACATTTTGTTATACATATTGTTACACATTCTGTTTGTTTTTTATTTCTGTGGGATATCTTTTTCCATTTCTTTACCTTCAGTCTATGTGTGTTATTAGAAGTGAAGTGAATCTTATAGATAGCATACAATTGGCTTTTCTTTTAATTTATTCAGCCACTTGATGCCTTTTGATTGGGTAATTAAATCCATTTACATTTAAAGTAATTGTTAATAGGTAAGGACTTACTATTAAAATTTTAAATATTGTTTTCTGGTTAATTTTTATATCCATTGTTTATCTCTTGCATTCTTTTTTGTGGTTTAATTATTTTCTTTGTTGATATTATTTGAATTATTTGCTTTAATCATTTGTGAATATACTAGACATTTTTGCTTTGTGGTTTCCATGACGCTTGCATAAAAAATCTTATACTAATAAAAGGCTATTTTAAGCTGATAATGACTTAACTTTTATCAACTGTGTGAAGTCTATGCTTTTGCTCCCCTTGCCCCACAATTTACTTTGTTTCCAAATTTTATATGTTTTATAATTTGTGCCTCTAAGAAATTATTGTAGCTATAGTTGTTTTCACCAGTGAGTTTTATATTTTCATATTACTCCTTGGAAATACTTTTCTTTAGTTTTAAGGACTCATCTTAGCTTTTTTTGTTTGTTTGTTTGTTTGTTTGTTTTGGTAAGGAAAATGTAGGGATAATAAATCTCTCAGCTTTTGTTTGGGAAAATTTTTTATCTCTTCATTATTTTTGAATGACAGTATTCCTGGGTACAGCATTCTTGATTGATAGTTTTTGTTTGTTTGTTTAGCTTTTGAAGTATAGCATTCCATTCCTTTCTGACCTCCAGGGTTTCTGTTGAAAAATCCCATGAGAATGTAATTGGGCTCCCCTTGTATGTAACAAGTCACCTTCCTCTTGCAGCTTTCAATGTTCTCTTTGTCTTCAAATTTTGACAATTTGATTATGATGTGCCTTAATGTGTGTCCCTTTGAAATCATCGTATTAGGTGTTCTTTGAGCTTTCTAGATCTGAATTTCTGTTTGCTCTTCCAAACTTGGGCATTTTTCTGCCATTATTTATTTGAACACATTTTATGTCCCTCTCTTTCTTTTCTCCTTCTGGTGCATCAATAATGCATATATTATTTTACTGGATAGTATTATAAAAGTTTTTGAGGCTGTCTTCACCTTTTTTTTCTTTTTGTTCATCAGATTGGATGATTTTAAATAACCTGTCTTCAAGTTTGCTAATTATTTTTTTCTGCTTGATCTAGTCTGCTATTGTACACTTCCACTGAATTTTTGAGTTCAGCTATTGTATACTTTGGGTCAATTATTTCTGTTTGGTACCTTTAATATTTTCTATCTCTATGTTGATGGTCTCAGGTTGTTCCTTCATTGCTCTCCTTACCACAGTAATCATCTGTACAGCTATCTTTTTGAATTTTCTGTCAGGTAAACCACATATCTCTATTTCATGGGATTTTATTCTACAGCTTTATCTTGTGCTTTCATTCGGAACATATTTTCCCATCTTCACTTTCCTTGACTTTATGCATTTTTCTGTGCATTAGGTAAACAAACAAAAATCCAAAACAAAACAAAATACTACTTCAAAGTCTTGTTAAACTCGTCTTGTGTCAGAGCTATTCCTCCTTATTCAACCTGGATAGAGATGTTAGGTGCCTGAAAACTCTTTATGCTTGTCCAGCCTGCTGCTACTGTTCTTAGTGGCACCTAAGAAATTAGAAAGTGTCAAAAAGTTGTGTTATTGCTTTGAGGAAGTGGAGATGGAAGCCAGTCCCTTCACATGCAATTGAAGATCATAGAGTGATAAATTTGTGGTCCAGTTTCTTCTTTTCTTGCAGAGAAACTTAGAGCCAGAATTTACTTTCTATACCTTCTGCCCTATGTCAAGGAGAGGGTCTAAGGCAGATGTCTGTATTCTTTATCACACTGCTCACTTTGAATGGGGAGAGATGGCTGCTGGACATTTGCAAGTTTAAAAGTCATCCATTTGTTCTCTTTAGTATAAGAGTCTAAGGAGTGCAGAGCTTTGTGAACTCCCAGAGTTAGGTAATTTGAGCCAGTCCTTTGAGTGAAGGGTATAAATGTTAAAATTTTCAATATGTACAGAAACTACTCTAAAGGAGATTATTCCAATCTGAATTTATTGCTGGAGCAAACTAGGACATAAAGTGTGGGGAGTACCCACTCTCCTGTTTCAGCAAGTTTACATCCTATACCTTCCTTACAGAAATTTCTAGTCTGGAGTTATCACTGAAGCAAGCCAGCAAGGAAGGCACATGCAATGTCTATTTTTCATTTCAGGCATGGAGAAGTCTCCTTGCCTCCTTTCAATGAAAAATTGAAGGAGTTAATTTCTGGAGCAAGCTGAGGGAGAAAGTTGAGGAGTGCCATTCTTACTGTTTTTGCTGGCAGAGGCCTGTAACCTATTTCTATGGAATGATTTCAGGGCCGGAATTATTGCTGGTGAAAGCTGGGGAAAAGGGCACAGAAACTTCTTGCCCTTTTGTTCAAGCAAGCAGCCTTCTCACCCCTTTTGTAGGATGAATATTCTGGTCTGGAGTTATCATTGAATTAAGCCAAGGAAAAGTACACAGGGAGTTCCCCCTTTCCCTTTCAGGAACAAAGATGTCCCTCAGCCTCCCTATAATAAGAAATTGAAGAAATTTTCCTCAGAAACAAGCCAGGAGAAAAGTTGTGAGGAGTGCTGTTTCTCCCATTCTTATATGTAGAGACCTCCAGCCTCTTTTGTGGGAGAGATTTGTACAGCTGGACCCACTCCTGTCTGCAATAAAACAGATGGTTCTCACCCTTCTTGCAGAGGGAACTTTTTGTCTTGAGTTATTACTGAAACAAGCCAGGAGAAAAGGGTACAGGGAGTGTTAGGCTTCCCGTTTAGGCTGGAAGAGATTCATTTTTTTATTTTCTTAGTATGCTTCCTGATACTGGCTTGATGCGGGCCCGAATGACAGGGAGCTGCTGGGAAAGTGTGCAGCCAAACTCTTTCTGGGAGATGTTACAGTATCTGGGAGTGACCATGCAGTTCAAAACTCCTCTTTGTTTTTTGTGCTTGAGAAACATTTTCTGATGCCCTGTCACAGCCATTTTTCAAGTAGGGTGATGATGTAAGAGCCATGCCCTTCTACAGGAAGTGTAAAAGTTGGACATTCTATGTGTGGTATATGCCTCTCACTCTAGAAAACAGCTGGGAGCTGGGGTTTCCTTCTCAATTACAAGGTGCTGTGCTCGGTATAGGGTTAGTGCATAGGTGTATCTTCACTTTTCCCATCTATTTTGATATGGATATTTTCTCAGTCTCCAGGTGTCTCAGAGTCTTTAAAGTAGATTTTGGCTTCCTCTGTATCCATGTCTAGGTGTTTACTTGTTATGTCTGTGGGAGGAAGAGTCAGGAGCCTCCTATTCCACTATGTTGTTGACGTCACTGCAATTTAAAATCTTATCAGCAATGTATAAGAGGCTAGCTTGGTTTGAAATAAAAGTGTTAATTTTCCATAGCAAGAGTTCCGGTCATTCTTAATTTCCCACAGATTGCAACAAACTCAATCCAGGTAACAACAACTTTAAGCTCCTATTGTATACATAGAGATGTTGTGGGGACACATGGAACCAACCCAATGTGACAGTTCTGACATTTTTGAATATGGCCCTGTGAGGCATTAGGCCGCCACCAGCATGGTATTGAGGAACTTTCCCTGACCTGTTACCATCACAGCTGTGAGATGGATTCGGGATCTTTTCAGGAAAGACTCGTGTCATCATTGCTCATTGAATTGTAAGTGGAGAAAAAGGAAAATGAGGTAAAGAAAGATTTCTCTAGAGCAGCCACCTTAGGTGGCAATGTCTAAAAGTATTTTTGTCTGACAAAACTGGAGAGGTGTATTCTACTAGCATCTACTAGGTGGAGGCGAAGAATGCTGCCAAACATCCTACACGGTATATATGACAGCACTCCAAACAAAAGAATGATATGGCCCAAAATGTCAACAGTGTGAGGTTTAGAAAACTTGGTATATTTTTACCTCTTCCCTCGCCCCCTGCTCCCTCCAAGACACACATACGAGCTGTTAAAAGTGGTTCCTTTTAGGAAAGATAGTAGCTTTGGGTAGCAATATGTGGAAACTCAGAGTGAGGAGAAGGAACATAGTCCTTTTTTTGTAGAATATATAGTACATACTAATATATGTATTATAAACATAATATATTTTACAAAACACCCTACTGTATTTCTCAAATGATTGAAAAAAGCATGTTGTCATGTAAATTTTGTAAATAAAAAGTTAAAGATATAGGATTATACTGTATACCAATAGATAAAATTTTACTTCTGTCTTTCTGATGTATTCCTTTTACTTGCTTGTTTTTCTGATTGTTCTTGCCAGTATTTCCAGTACTGTGTTGAACAGAAGTGGTGAGAGTGGACATCCTTCCTTTGTGCTGAGTATTAGATGATTATAATGTTAACTGTGGGTTTTTTCATAAATGTCCTATAATACATTGAGTAAATTTCCTATATAGCTACATTGTTAATGATTTTTTGTCAAGAAAATGTGTCAAACTATGTCAAATGACTTTTATGCATCAATTAAGATTGTATAAGAAGTGCTGGGGAGGTTATTGAGACAAGGAAGTCTGTGTACACTGTTGGTAGGAATGTAGATTAGTGCAGCCATGTAGAAAACAGTATGGAGGTCCCTAAAGAAATTAAAGATAGAACTTACATACCACCCAGTAATCCCTCTTCTGGGTACAGATCACAAAGAAATCAAATCACCACCTCATAAAGATACCTGCATTTCCATGGTAATTGCAGCGCTGTTCACAATAACCAAAATATGGAAGTATTTGAAGTATCATCAATGGTTGAATAGATTAAGAGACTGTGGGATGTGTGTTGTGTGTATGTGTGTGTTTGTGTCTAATAAAATATTATTCAACCTTACAAGAGAAAGAGATCCTGACAGTTGCTGCAAGATAGATGAACCTAGAAGACATCATACCACATGAAATAAGCCAGACACAAAAGGAAATTTGCTGTGTGATCTCACTTAAATGTGGAATCTAAAAGGAGAGTTTTTAAAAAAGTCAAATACAGAAAGAGAGAGAATAAAATGGGTGATTACCAAGGGCAGGATACATTTCCCTAGTTACATAAACTGCCCAACTGTGTTTTATTACATTTGGCCACTGGCTTGGTATTTACCTATCTTTTCTTTGTACTTTTGGGGATTTATTTCCCAGTTCCAGTAGGTAAAGATGTTCTCCTATTTTGTTTCTAATTATTATGAATTTTGTGGACTCAGTTGCTATGGTAACAACATAAGGCTTTATCAGGGGAAAGGAGAAGACAGATTTGTTCCTGTATTGCTGTGGATATACTGAGTACCGAGTTTACCTTAGAATATAAAGCAGCTCCTCCACAGGTGACTCGCCCTCATTCTGTTTTATTGGGTGCACATTCACAAAAGCAGGATGTAGAGAATGGCTAGACATATCCTTCCCTGCAATGTAAAACACCATCCAAATGGCGCTTACCATACCTCACAGCACAGATAGTTGTCCCTCAGTGGCCTTGAGTGCAGGGAATTGGTATGCAGTCGCAGACCCCACTGGAAGCTCCCATCCTCAGGAGTCAGCCACAAGAGTAGGTTTACACCTGCGTCTCCCATGGTTTCAGCACTCCGGAGACCTTACTCCTTAGGATCAAGAGCCCAGGAAGGAGAAAGGCACCTGCAGCCCGTTCTGAGTGGAGAGACCAGAGATGCATAGGGACCCTGGAGAACTTTCTCTTTCAGCTCCATAGCGGTGTAATCAGGAACCTAATTTGCTTCACTGGGGGTGCCTGTCTTCTCAGCTTTTCCTCTCTGCCTTTTTCCAGTGCATACAGGGAGTCATTGTGTTTTATTTTCCATAATTAGTTCTGTTGGGACATTTCTTTCTATTCCCTTTTTCCAGTTTATTTCCCGGGTTCATTACTATATGGTGATATTACCCAGACAGTCAGAGCTGGGTGTAGTTAGCACAAGGACAGAAGTAGACACGGGACAACAAGAGCTGGGAAGAAGCATAGATCCCAAGCTGGGGCCTTAACACAGCTGGACTGAGAAGGGTGCAGTTCTGAAGAATGTGGAGCTGCTGAAAGGGGGAATTTCAGGGAGCAAGATCAGTAGCCTGATGGAGTATGAAGGAAAGGACCTGTTTCTGAGGCTCCTGGTGGCTGGAGGGGTGGGCCAGAGTCAAATCGACCTAAGTCTCTATGTCTCTCTAAGGAACTATCACTGAATTTTTGAGCAAAGTTGCTCTCTTTTCTGGCCCCAAGATGGGCGTTCCTATTGCACTCTTCCTTGGTGTGGAGTATGAGGTTGTGGCTAGGCCTCTTCCTCCAAAATCAACACTGTAACATGATAGAACTCCCCACAGACTTTGTAACTGGGGTCCTCTCCAAGGGGTCAACCCACTAAAGGGAGTCACGCAAGATTCCTCCTGCAAAGCCACCTTGCACAGCATCCTTGCCAGGCCAAGAATTGGGTAATGTGTCCACTGCTCCCTCTTTCTTGCACTGCCCAGCCATCCTCAGTTCTCCTTTTCCCCCATTTAGTTATCTCGGGGAAGATCAGAAAAATCATGAAAACTTATATCTTGCTAGGATGTAAGATCCCAGATTCCTCATTTTGCAAATATCTCGATCTTTATAGAGGGATATGAAACAGCAGCAGCAACTTCTGAGCCCAGTCTTATAATAACGCATGTGACTTTTAAATTTTGTCTCATATTAAGCATTTGATTTTCAAAAAATGCAATTTGGTAATCTCTACGTTCTTTTTTTTTATTAT
>NW_012115110.1:6479296-6493892 GCF_000951035.1 Colobus angolensis palliatus
CCCCCTCCCCCAGCCTCGCTGCTGCCTTGCAGTTAGATGGCAGATTGCTGTGCTAGCAATAAGGGAGGCTCCCTGGGCGGGCATGGGACCCTCCCAGCCGGGTGTGGGACATAATCTCCTGGTGTGCCCATTTGCTAAGACCCTTAGTACAGTGCAGTATTGGGGTGTGAGTTACCCGATTTTCCAGGTGTTGTGTGTCTCAGTTCCCCTGGCTAGGAAAAGGGATTCCCTTCCCCCTTGCGCTTCCCAGGTGAGGTGATGCCTCACCCTGCTTCAGCTCTGGCTGGTCGGGCTGCAGCAGCTGACCAGCACCGATTGTCCGGCACTCCCTAGTGAGATGACCCCAGTGCCTCAGTTGAAAATGCAGAAATCTCCTGTCTTCTGTGTCGCTCGCGCTGGGAGCTGGCGACTGGAGCTGTTCCTATTCGGCCATCTTGCTCCGCCCTCGAGAATTCATTCTTGACTCTGCTATTTATTCAACGAAATTTCCAGTTCAATCAACTGGTTGTCAGTCAATTCAATTACAATCAAATTCTATTTAGTAAATTGTGTTCCACCTGTCTCTTCATGTCTCCTCTTTCCCCAATAAATCCTTTGACCACTTTGCCTTTCCCTCCCTGCTGCCCTCTTGCTGTGTTTACTCCCAATCCATCTCTGTGTTAAGTCTCAATCCAGGAGTCGCCTCACCAGGGCTGTTTCCTTTTCACTTGCATGGCTTTGGTGCCTATGTTATAATAATCAGAGAGAAAGAGCTCGTGTCTGCCCACAAAGAGCTTATTAAAATATTAGAACTTATTTTGTCTAATCCTTGTGTTTCTGGTGTGTATATTCTTTAGGCCTTGGCCATCCTGTCCCACATAGAGACTGCCATCATAATCAGAAACAGAAATTTAGCTTCTGCATCTTTTGTCCCTTCCAGATGATCTTTAACACATTCTGCAAAGCCAGTAACAGTCCTCTTGGTCATCAAGCCTCACGTTTCCCACCTTTTGAATGTTCAAAAGGTTGTGCTTAAATGTGTGATATTTGCTGTCATTAGACTACATTTTTGACTTTTATTGCATTTTTCCATCTTATTAATGATCATTGTTTCAATATTAGGAATTGATACCTAAAGTCTTATCTCAAGAGTATGTGACAGAGGAAAATTTAAACATTCAGAAAGGTTCCTCATGAAGCAACAAATTAGCTTTTCATACACAATATTTGAGCCTTAGGTTTTTGTCAGGTTACTGGATTCCACTTCTCAGACCTGTGTTTCCCAAAACAACACAAAACTATTTCCCTCACCTGAGCAGGTTGCTTTAGAAAGAAAGCAAAATCAGAGCTCTGCAGGCAAGAATTAGGCAGGAGTGTAATCCACTTTCCCATAAAGGAATAACCTCTTCTGTCTTCAGAAATGAGGCATGTTTTACACATTTATGCATTATAATTTCTCAAGGCATGGATAGGTAACATATTAAATTATAAAAGTTGAAGGTTCTAATCTTGGTTAGTGGTAATTACTTCCAGAGAATATTGCTTGCCTCCCTGATTGTTAACTGCAGTCGTGAATTTACTCCTGGGCCTCCCATGAACCTTCTCCTCATTTGTATGGCGCATATATTTCACTCAGGCTCAAAGGCTTCTGCAGTCACTCTTATTAATTTATAAAATTGTTTCACCTACAACTTTGAGTCTAAAGAGGGAAAATGGCTTGCACTGCTCCCAGGGAGAGAAGATGAATACAGGTAAAGTGAGTCCCTGAGTGATAATAATGACAACCACACCATCATTTATTGGGAACTTACTATATATCAAGTGTTGATGGCATATCTTTCAATTTTATTATCATTCATGTTCTTTCTGTATGTTACTGCCCTATGGAATGATGAGGAGACTGAGCTTCAGGGAGTGCGGATAAGAAAGTCAGATGGTTGAGCCATTTATCATTTCTCGATCTTCAGGCTTGTTTAAGCCTGTCTTTCAGGGTTTGAAGTTAAGCCCCTGCCCCAACTTCCTTCTCCATCCTCCCATGTCCATTCAAAGATGCAGATTAGATCAAGGGAAATTTCTCTTAATAAGGCAGGATCTTTAGTTCATGAGAGCTTCCTGAGTATATCTAATGCTCAAGCAAAACAGCAAAGTCTTTGTAACTTACCCAAATTTTTGTGAAATGCCCGATTTAATTAACTTTTCCAAAGAATTATGGTTTCAAGTACAAGCAATAATACTGCTTACATAAGGAGGAGAATGGCTAGCCCAAATTGTATGCCCTATTATAAAAATCTCATTAGTAACTGACAGTGTTCATTTGTCATGGGCTTATCCCATGTGTGCATGCTAACTGTTGCTCAAAATGGTCTGTTTGACTTATCTTCAGGGAAGATGAACATTTTCCCTGTCTATGGGATGCACTTACTGAAAACGTCATGTACTAATTTCAATTATTCAAATTTAGAATAGATGGAACATGTGTCAATGAATTACGCTGTTGAATTATAACAGCCAATATTTGTGAAAGAACAACATCCCACACAGACACCCTCTTTTCTTTTGAGAAAGGCCCACCAAGCCTGGATCCCATAAACTATTCTAGTCTCAGGAAAGAGAATAGTAGGAAATAGATTGTATTTTTTTTTCCTCTTGTGGGAGGGTTAAGATGAGATGTGAGAAGGTGGGTGGGGAAGAGCTCCAAGGTGGGAAGCCACACTTGGCATTTCGCCTGCTCCATTTTCTAAGTTGATATCAAATATGGGGCCAACAAATGACCTTCGACCCAACTTCATTTATAATCTCTTGGGAATTGTGCATTTGCTGTGTCCTCTCAATCACATGCATTTACTTCCTTAAATTTCTGTCTCTAAAGGACTCAATGCAGCTAAGAGAATAGCTATTTAAAGGGCATGGACCATGCCACCCTTCATTTTATCCCTGCCTAGTAGCACAGTGGAGGAATACTGGAGCCTTTCCAACTATCTGCGAACATGTGAATGTCTTGTTTTGGGTTATTTACTTTTAGATTGTCTCTAGATTTTAGAATAGGGGTGGTAAGAACTCTAAATGCAGAGTCAGGACACATCTTTGAGCACAGAGAGTTGGAAAGTGTATTTTCATGAAACACTTTCTAAAGAGCTCACAGAGATGAAAGAGTTCACCAAGATTTTGGAGAGGAGTTTGAAATTTACTTAATTATTTCCAAGAACAAGGCTGGAGGGAAAACAGTCTTGGTGGGGATTTGCCAAGCCGGGTTTGAACCTGGCTGCACTTGTTTGGGTCCTTGAGGCATCCTTCTCTTCTCTGTAAAATCAGGGAATTTAACTACTATGATTTCACCTCAAGATAAATTCAGGGATCAAGAAAATTCCATTGCTTCACAAAACACACTTTCTTGGAACTTCCAGCTAGAAAGGAAGTAGAGAAAGGAGGGCAAATATATTGCTCCAAAGGGAGGGTGATATGTTTTGTGGCACTGGGTGGAGGAGGCCCTGTGCGCTGTGCTGTTGCCTGGAATCCACTCTCTAAATGGCTGCTCCACTGTCATCTCTCATGTATGTTCCTGATAGGGATTTCCAGACATGTTGCCGCCACCAGCATCCTTCTCTTGGGGAAGAGTGGGTTCTTGTCACCAGGAGGCACAGTACCTCAAGAGAAGTACCATGAAACCAGGTAACTTGCAACTACTATAGGAAACAGGAGGTACTTAGAGTGATTCCGAGGCAGGAGAGAGGAAGCAAAGTGAGGGGACAGGACACAGAATGTAGATGTCTTCAGTACCTATGCATTACTTTCAAAGGAAACATGGCCCATGAATCCATCCTTGTGAGGAACAGCCAACCCTCTGCCATTTAGGCAAGGCCACTTAGATTAAGAATTAAAAATCGTATTTCAGCAGTTTTCTGTTTCCTATGATACAGCTCATTTTCAAAATATTATATTTTATTTCAAACTCACAGTTTCTATGTATTATATGAGGAATTATATTAAACATAATTATATTTGAGCTTCATGTCCTCCATCATGCTTTTAGTAGCCCTACTCTTAAGATCTCTGCAACACCCAGATCTATGTTAACCAAATGTGAACTGTGGTTTCAGTCCAGGGTCTCAGTCTGCCTGCAGGGGCATGGTAGGAGCTGCAATGCTTCCAAGAAAAATGTACACCAAGCAGAATAACGTGATAAAAGCAATCTCTGACACCATTTTCTCTTTGACTTTAGAAAGAAAATCATATCTATTTTATAAAAAGTAAACCAAGAATAATTTCAGAAAAGTGATAGTTTCATATTACTTTAAGGGAAATTTCCTCTTAGACTAAATATCCATAATTGTGCAGTCAGTTACATTCAGTCCTTTCTGCTATTTTCCCCAAATGAGACTTGAGGAGATACTTTAAGTGAAAAATTGCATCATATATTTCCAATAGGTCAAGAAAAGTATTTGAAGTCATATTTCAACTTATTGTTTAAAGCGAGTGAACGAAAGGAGGAGGAAATGGATACACAAGCATTTTGTGAGACTATCTAAATATCAGAACATATATTACCAAGATTATAACTGTTCAGGAACAAAAAGGCAAGAAATAAAGTTATGGTGTGACACTATTAATTCCGTTCACTTTCTTTTTTTTTTTTTCTTTTCTTTTTGAGACGGAGTCTCGCTCTGTCGCCCAGGCTGGAGTGCTGTGGCCGATCTCAGCTCACTGCAAGCTCCGCCCCCCGGGTTCACGCCATTCTCCCGCCTCAGCCTCCAGAGTAGCTGGGACTACAGGCGCCCGCCACCGTGCCCGGCTAGTTTTTTGTATTTTTTAGTAGAGACGGGGTTTCACCGTGTTAGCCAGGATGGTCTCGATCTCCTGACCTCATGATCTGCCCGTCTCGGCCTCCCAAAGTGCTGGGATTACAGGCTTGAGCCACCGCGCCCGGCCAATTCCATTCACTTTCTAAACTCATAGCCAAACACAGGTTATTCATGTAACGCCTTAACATTTTAATTTTTCATTGCTTAATAAAAAAATAAGTCATTTGGGGGTTAAAACAGTTTAATCTTTATAACATGCTTCACTAGTTCATATATTTATATAGTTTTATTAATATCTGGCCCCATATTAAGTGTGCTTTTTCAGCTTTTTGGTCAACTGAGAAATATATATAAAATAACTCTACACATATACATTTATGTATACATATGTGTGTATATGAGATATAGAAATACATACACATGATTATTTTTTTCCTTTTTTAATGGGATCATGACCATTCAAATATGGCTTTCACTAAATAGGGTGGTCTTCCCGGGTCAAGCTTCTTGTCTTTGTGTTCATGCTGACTGACAGCTGTTCATTCAAGAAAAACCTTGTTTTATGCAAAGAAGAATGGAATAGGGTGTGTCAGAGAGAGGGTAAGTATAATACAACTCAATGCATCATTCATCAGCTCAACCTGATACCAACGCTTTGTAAACAGAAAGCCTAATTGACCTTTCTTGTCACATATTTCCTGTTGCCCATGGAAATATTTCTAAAAGTGCTTTAATACATCCTCATGTCCTGTCCTGGCCACCATTCAAAAGGCCTGAAGATTAAACAGGAGTGTTATGAGGCTTCCCCAGCAGGAAGTGGTCTGCACTTCAGTCTGACGAAACTCACTCCTTTGAGCAGTGGCCATTGCTTAGCACCTCTGGGGAGACAGTACACTTGGAGGCGATACAAAGCAAAACACCACTAAATTGTCTCCTCAATGGTAGGATTTATTTCAATTCTCACATACAATTGAATGAGACAAACTATGTACATAAAACGTAAGTACAAAAAATATAATACAATTTATACTGTACATAATCAGGATTCCCTCGTTTTATTCCCCACACAAACGGCAGCTAGAGATGGTAAGAAGGGGGTTGCTAGGAAAGGGTGACTGCGCACTCAGCAGTGCTGAGGATAGATCTTCAGAATGCTTTTTCATAAAGATGATGAATAGGGTTGAGATACAGAAACTGGCAATGCACCAAGAGCAGTAAGAGAGCACAACATATTCACTCCTGTAATAATAGCTACGTTTTTCTTTCTTATAAACGTGTTTGTTTCTCAAAGCTGAGGCTTGGAGCAGATGTGAGTTGACTTCCACTGGTTGGTTAGGTGACCTCCACCCACCCCTACTCCGACTTCCATAGTTGATCCAATGTAGCAGGTGATGAGCTTCCAGTTGCCACAATTGGTGTCTTAAGCTGATTTCAGAAAACAC
Organism: Colobus angolensis palliatus; assembly: GCF_000951035.1. Classification (NCBI taxonomy): domain Eukaryota; kingdom Metazoa; phylum Chordata; class Mammalia; order Primates; family Cercopithecidae; genus Colobus; species Colobus angolensis. Next base: position 6,485,517 of record NW_012115110.1, read on the forward strand.
TGTATCTGTCAGGTGTCATTAAGCAACGATCTGGGATACAGACCTAGACAGCTCTCAGGAAGCATTGAAAACCAGTGAATTGATGGACAGGAAAGATAGAAGTCATGACCATTAGAAATTTCTATTGCGTACATCTAACAAGAAGGTTTTGAAGACTATCAATCGTTCAAATGTAAGGATTGAAAGAAAGTGGTGTGCCCATGGCCCCCTTAGGAAGGACCCAGCAATCCACAAGCGTTCTAGCAGACCAACCCAAGATCCATTTTCTCATTCAAACAAAGGGGAAATGTAAAGCTATCTCATTGTTTTAAAAAGCTAAATTGTAATTAAGATACATGGTCTTTCAAAATTAAATTTAAGATCAATAACTTGTCTGTAGCTTGTCTGCAAGCTTACCAAGGGCTGAAATTGGCTTTGGAGAAGGTTAACAAAAAAAAAAAAAAAAAAAAAAAAAACAACCTCAAATAAGTTTATTTTGTGTCACAAAACAGCCAACAGCAAATTAACACAGAATGAGGCATTTAACATTTGATAACATCTTTAAAAGTCACATCAAGCTGCATAGCACAAAAGTTTTGCTATGCACTTTTGAGGAATCCAACATTGGACCAAGTTTGTGCATTTTCTTGCAGATGATGTAGAATCTCAGTGGCGAAACTAGGTGCTTGGGTTAAAGGTTCATACTGTGCTTCGTTTCAAAGTGCAGAAGTTCAGCTTGCTTTTGGCCAACAGTCACGGTAAAAGAGAAAAGCAATCAACTTCAGCAGAGATAATACTAATACTTTTCTTAACCCAAATTAAGAGTGACAACGTTTGTGAACTTGTGAAGCAGTTTGATATGAACTTAAAAATAATCAGGCAATATTGTAGGTGGTTCTCATTCTGTGCTCACCGTATCTATGCCAGTTATCACCAGCCTGCGTCTGATTTTCCTCTATCTATGGACTTGCCTGAAGAGAAACAGAAACAGAAACCTCTACCTTCTACAGGCATCATGTTGACATTCTTATTCCAGAACAAACACTATCATGTTTTTTTGGAACAAGTAAAAATTAAAGTGATGTTAGTTTCTAGAAGGCAAATACTGAGGTCACCTCTCTTCTGAGCATATATTGTACTTATTCTGGTTCTACATCCCCAATGAGGGCAAAAATCACATCTGAAGATGATGTGCTTCTCGATCATTTTCTATTCCTGAGTTCAAAGAGGCATAGGAGAATAATTTTCTTTAAAGTAAATCCAATCAATCTTCTGCTTCTAATTGGACCAATAGTATCCACATGAAATGATAAATGATCATCTTAAACAAGGCACTAACAACTTTTTCTAGGAAATTAAATTATCCACACTAACAGAGGGGAGAAAATGATGCTCTCATTTTAGCAACATGATAGAATAGTTCTGATTTTTCAGAGTCCAGATTTTGCTCTCAGCTTGTATTTATCTAACATTTGAATCATTTTATTACTGCCATTCATCTAACATTTGGACCATTTGGCATTAAATTGCAAAAGGCTGAGAAAGAACAGGATCACATTTGAACTACTGGCCCCAGATTTTAGAGCAAATATGAAGGGGTGGAATAAATTTTCTTGACTGACTGACAGTTTAAGAAGCACAAAAGAGTGATTTTCTACCTCCTCTTTCCTCCTTCCAGGTCTGAAAGTACCCTTGACTAGTTCCTGCCATTGCACCAACACAGTAAAATGTTTGCTTGAGCAAGAATTGATATTGACTCCGATTGCAGGGAGTAAGCCTTTCTATGGCAGATATGATCTAATATGATCTATCAAAAAGACTGTGTTTTGAGACAGCTTTCACTAGGAAGTATACATTTTGTGCCAGGCTCTGAATTTGGTTTTGAGAATGCTCTATGTCACTTGAAATGTGAACTCTATTTTCAAAAGAGGATAGGATTCTCTTCCTCACGCTTCTGTAACATGTACCACATTTCTGATAATGCAACAGATGACCACTGAATATATCTCTGATCTATCTGCCAAAACAATGTGTACAATGCATCTTTAATATAAGTCCGCAGGAAAGCAGTATGAAAGTCACTTTAGAAATCATCACCAGCAGTTCAACATTACATCTTGTTTACCTTTTCTATTACCAAATGAGAAAAGCAGCAAGGATTAAAGCAACATATTTTCCTTTGCTTTGTTAGGTTAACAGCAAGGATTAAAGCAACATATTTTCCTTTGCTTTATTAGGTTAACAGCAAGGATTAAAGCAACATATTTTCCTTTGCTTTATTAGGTTAACAAAGCACATAACCTGAATTCCTTGGCTCAGTATTTGTAGAGTTAAAAAAAAATATTTAAATCAATTATAATTAATGACCTCAATAGGAGAAAATAGCAGAAATAAATTTCACGATGATCCCCTGTCTCCAAATATTTTATCTTACATCGTGCATGGCATTCCCTTTTGTGCATTTCTTAGGTCAAAGTGAACATTTTTCTATGTTCTCCCATTTCACCCACTGCCCAAAGAAGTAAGGGGCTCAGATGGCATCTAGTGTATGACAAGATAAGCATAGATAATTACAGATAACCACAGGTAATCAAACATTGGCAACATTGTGTCAACATGCTTCCCCAAGTACATCAGGAAGTGATGAAGAAGTTAGGATGAACGAATGGGCTAGGCATGGCCGAGGCCATCTGTAAGCCCCAGTTTGTACCATATCGTAAGTGGTGAAGAATTTGCATACAGTTAAGGTTATTAATACCTTCATAGACATTGATTATTGGAGGTGTGGGGCTTAAGCACAGCCCTGCCATGTGGAAAACGGTCATGCAGTTGCAGTTTATTTTATCAACCATTGGTGCCTGTTGCCTCTGGTTCTGTGTTCCCGAGCCACCTCTTGAGATAGAAATGCTGAGGTCAATGGAGTTACCCCCAACACCACACACAAGAAAACCCCACTGAAATGTAAATGACACCTGGAGCCTAAAGAAAGCTGATGGCCCAGCGACAAAGTTGATGAATAAGTATCTTGACAGTATTGGGGAAATATTTATGATTTATTCTAAAAGCAAAAGGAACACTGCAAATAAGCAAATGAATATTTGTAAATTCAAATGCCAACAATGCTGTGTTTAGATAAAATGATTAGCTAAGTATAGACTTGATATATGTTTAAGGTAAAATTCCCTTTGATATTCGATTATATGCTAATGGATCCCCTTAGAGGGCCACTTGGGGACATGGAGAACGTCACTGAGACTTTGCTTTTTTTTTTTTTTGAGACATGGTCTCTCTCTGTCACCCAGGTTGGAGTACAGTGATATGATCTCAGCTCACTGCAACCTCAGCCTCCAGGGCTCAAATGATCCTCCTGCCTCAGCCTCCCAAGAAACTGGGACCACAGGCGTGCACCACGATGGCTGGCTAATTTTTTGCATATTTTGTAGAGACAGGGTTTCACCATGTTGCCCAGGCTGGTCTCAAACTCCTGAGCTCGGGTGATCTGCCCACCATGTCCTCCCAAAGTGCTGGGATTATAGGCATGAGCCAGGGCACCCAGCCTTTGTCCATGACTTTGACAGCATGACTCACTAATTCTACCAGAGACTCCAGTGGGAACACTCAGCAAAATAGGCTTTGACTCCCACAATTTCCATCCTTTTGCAGATAAATTAGGAAGTAAGGACGCCCTTGACTAAAACTCTGGCACTCAGGGCAGTTGATCCTGGCAGAGTCCAAGGGTCAGACCCATGGACCTGTGAAGTTGGCCACCATTTCTGGGAACTGTCCATAGCACTCACTGAGGTAACCAGGTCCCGCCTTTCATGTCACCTACTTATCCGACTGTTTTCTTCATTTGCTTCTTTTCTATTTGCCATCACCTGTGACCCGATGGGGCCAGACCCCTGGTTCATCCCAGACCATATGAACATGAATGGACTCTCCCTAGGGACAGAGGTTTCTCCCCAGCAGGGATGCCCTCACCTTCATTCAATGTTCATCATCTCTTTTCAATTCTTTTAGAACCTCAGCCCCACACAAACACATTAAATGCTCTTTTTTTCCCTCAAATATGAATGCTAACTCTAGTGAGAGTCTACTTGAACAGGCTTAGGGAAACATCCCTACGCACATGAGGAAGCTGAGATGCCTCATGTAAGTCACAAGAAGCAGCAGCATAGAAATATGCTCGGAGTGGAATGGGGAGTTCTGGAAGGAACGCCATGAGTCTGAAGACTGTGGCTCTTCTGTGCGGTGGAGCCTGACGATGTGCCCCATGAGTTCCTTAGAATTCACTAAGTCCATATCATTCAGAGGCTACAAAATCCCAGTTTCACCAAAGTCACATGTCCCTGGAGCTAAAGGAAGCCCACATGTTGTGCAGTGTACAGAAGTTCTGTTCTCTTTCCTGTAAACTGTCAGTGCACTGTCAAATCAATATTAGATGGTGATGAGTCTAGCCTCAAGAAAGGACCCTGAATAGCACTGGGAGTCACTTTCAAAGAATTTAAATGTAAGACTAAAGCCAGCTTCCTCATGAAAATCAGCCAATCTCCAACTGTATTCAGAAATAACTTTAGAAGTTAAATAGTGATTAATGTCATTTTACATCAGGTGCAGACAGGTGTAGCTTAAAACTATTTGTTGCTTTTTGTTCCACTTGTACCAAAAAAAAAAAAAAAGAAAAAAGAAAAAGAAAAAGAATAAGGGAAGAATTAAAGAAGAAAGGAAAGAAGAAAAGAAGGCAGGAAGGAAGAACAAAAGGAGTGAATGAAGGACAAAAACAAAGAGAGAATGAAAAGGTCATTCAGGCATTTAAAATGTGAACCACAAAGTTTCACCAGGACTTCCAAACAGCCCAGTCCTAAGGAAGAGCGGCTTTATGAAGGAGGTTCCAAGACAGGGGAGAGATCGCACTGTGAAAGCCCAACGTGGAAGGGTTCACTCATTAAGCGTGGAGTATGGAGCCAGAACACGTGAACGGGAGCTACACAGTGATGGAGAAACACAACTTATTCCACAGCTGGTAAAAATACTTAGAATATACCTGAAATTATCTAAACACTTGCTATTCTGTCAAATAAAAGAGAGAAAGAAAGGGAAAGAAACAATGTTCCTTTGAACAGTGTGGTACGAAACAAAAACGGGATTCTTTTGCAACGCTAGTTTCAAAGGTTTATATTATTCACAACACAAAGATCCTGTAGTGAGGGAGGGTGTTTTCCCAAGTCACTACAAAATATTCATTAAAGACCAGCTTCGATGGCATTTAGAAACCATTTCCCATCAATTCCAGTGAAGCATTCTTGAAATATTAGAATTCTCTTTCCCAGGGAAAATAAAATGTCCCTTTAAGCTTACAAAATATTAGAGAAGAAGACTAAAAAAGAACTAAAACGTGCTACATAGTGATAATTTTTTTTTTCTTACAAGAAAGTGATGAGATGAGTTGAAATACCTTACGAAAATCCAACCTAGGAACAATTAGAGAATGAGCTGGCTAGATTTCCCCTACTGAGTATGGGCTTTCATCATGTGCATATAGACAGAAGACTCTGACATATGAGGAATGCGTGAGAGGCAACATGAAGTCTCCACTGCAAAGACCCTGAATGTCATTTACTTGCAATCCAAAAGAACTTACAGAGCCCACCTGCCATTTCAATACCGTGTCATTTCTGTAAATTTGGGTATATTTATATTTTGAACTCAACAATATTCATTATTAAACATAGAATTCTTCTAACACTTTCTGAAATTGTTTCTTGAAATTGGAAACTAGGGTAAGGGTAAAAGCACATATGCTAATAAAATTCTGTGTTCCTTAGTACCCCTACTATATATTTTTTCATAGATCTGAAGGTTCATTTGTCAGTAAGAACACATTTCCATGTCTACCCAGGACTTTATCACATGGTTAGAGGCATCAGATGAACTTTTTCAATCGTGTTATTATTTTCAATATTTATTCAACTAACTGCCATATGTTATGTATCAGTTGTTTGTGAGAAACGTATATATTTTTTTCCGGTGACCTCCGTGAATGGTGTTATCACACTCTTACATGCTTATCGATGATCAATGATGAGACCACAGGGATCCCAAAAACCCTTACTTCCAGCTATCCTGACTTCCCAAGGTGCATCTTGAAATGTTGTTGCCTCCATGCAGGGAGAGGCGAGGGTGGATGGACTGGGTGGGTGGGAAGGCAGCACTGAAATAAAAGAAAAGGCACCAGAGCTGAGCATCTCCTGCTCCCCTGGCCTGGAGGCAGCAAGTAACAGCAGAAACTGGGGGTACCACTTCGTATGGACTTGGCGGACTCCAGAAAGCCAGCTTTACATGGCATTAATGCTCTTGGTAGGGGCTGATTACCCACACATTGGTTATATCAGAGAGATGAAAAATAAAACATTGATTATCATTAATATCAGTTCCTTCAATATTCTCTATAACATAAAAAAGTTGCTTTTAGTTATAATTTAGTATTTTCAGTACTTTCACTAATTGACATCATAAATGTTCAAGACTTTTCCTTCCAGGGAGATAAGAGGTGTGGAGTCTATCCAAACGCTAAGTAAGTGGTTGGTTATTTTACAGACTGGCCCTTCAGGACATTACTATGGAACAGACAGGTGGGCTTCCAGGTCAACTGCATGGCAAGGAACTTCCTAGAATGCCATGAAATCCAAAAGTCAGAATAAGGCGAGTTTTGCAGCAACCTGCAGAACACAGCCGCGCTTCCTTGTGCCTGCACCTCTGCTCCGCTCCCTCCACCAGCAATGGCACAGAAACTGCATCAGGAGCAAGGTGAGGTGCCTCACAGTCAACTGTAACCTCTGGCAGATGTGGGCCAGGTAGAATTCCTGCGCTTCCCAGGCAAGATGAAAACACACAAGCTGCTTCCAAGAATCCCATAGCTTTATCCAGATTTGGGAAGTTGGGCGATCCATGGTGAATAATGGTTTGGCCACATTCTTTTTCTTCATTTTTGAAATATTATTGACCTAAGCACTTCTTGTGGAGGGAGCAGGTCTCTCAGAAAAAGTGCCTATTTTCTCGAATTAAAACATCATGAAGATTTGCACCCCAAAGCAAGAAGACATTCATATTTCTAAAGACTCCTTCCAATGTGGGTGGCACATTTATAAAATAAAGCTCAAAAAACAAACCAATGGACTGGTCAGAAAAATAGGAAGAACACAATTAAAAACTTCACACCCTGACTCATTCAACAATGGTCAAGATTTTCACGATGTCATATTTCAATTTTTGTTGCTTTGAAAAATGTGTATTTTTGGCAGCAATGGGACACTCCAGTGGCTTGAAATGCACTTGAAATGTATCCAAACTTCAACTCTGAAGCCTCAGAAACATGGGCAGTCATGGGGCACAGGCCTTGAGGAACTGGGGATTTACAAGAAGCCAAAAACATAAGAACTGTTAGTACTCATCATAATTATTGAGATCTGTAAAGTAGGCGTTAGAATAGGTCTTCCCAGTGAGATGTGGGTTGAAGTATTTGTTTCTTTCCTCTAGGATCAAGTTGTTTTTGTTAAATGCCTGGAAAATATATTAAGAAAAAAAAACAGGTTTAAGAATGCTAAGTAAATGAGGATGACTATTATGTTGAATTTGAGCTCTCTGCTAAGGCTCCATTATTTTAAAATATGTTTTCTTATTTATTTGCTTCCCCAGATTATTTGCCTCATGGAGGACTTGCCTAATTACCAGAATAAGGTTGGCAGTTGGTGATATCTTCCGGTAAAGTTTTCAACTTTAGCTATGAAGTTACCAAGAGAAGCAGGGGGTTAGAAAACCCAATTCTAAATCTCTAGAAAACCTAAAACTCTAATGATTTCAAATTAACAGACAGTTTGAATGTAACTGAATATATATAACTGAATTCATATTTGTATAACTGAATAGATATGTAAGTAGCTTTCAGATGACCATGGATGAGTACATTTATCAGAGACCTTGATGGAACTTATTTAAGTAAGGGCATCAGGTTTCAAATACCTTAATTGCTTTTCATCCTGAACTTGTTAGAAGGTGATCATTGTAGCCATTTTCTGTGCATAGTCATTAAAGTCACCTGCAGTTTCAAAGAGCCTCAACTGAGCCAGATAGAAGATATATATGGAGAGGAATAAAATGAAGATGAAGGAGGGTGCCCAGAGGCCATCTGTCCAGGATTAGTCTGGGCAAAGTATCAAAAAAATGTTCTGGCAGGATTCGTTAAAGACTGGGCAGCTGTCTGTGCCTTCAAGGTCCTTTACCTTCATGGCAGAAACATTTCTGATTATCTTTTATTACTATTATTATTATTATTATTATACTTTAAGTTCTAGGGTACATGTGCATAACGTGCAGGTTTGTTACATATGTATACTTGTG
>NW_012115110.1:6498932-6499236 GCF_000951035.1 Colobus angolensis palliatus
TGGATATCCTTGTTAACTTTCTGTCTCGTTGAACTGTCTAATGTTGACAGTGGAGTGTTGAAGTCTCCCATTATTATTGTATGGGAGTCTAGGTCTCTTTGTAAGTCTCTAGGGACTTGCTGTATGAATCTCGGTGCTCCTGTGTTGGGTGCATATATATTTAGGATAGTTAGCTCTTCCTGTTGAATTGATCCCTTTACCAATGGGATTGTAATGGCCTTCTTTGTCTCTTTTGATCTTTGATGGTTTAAAGTCTATTTTATCAGAGACTAGGATTGCAACCCCTGCTTTTTTTGTTCTCCAT
>NW_012115110.1:6503366-6608960 GCF_000951035.1 Colobus angolensis palliatus
GCTCGCACTGGGAGTTGGAGACTGGAGCCTGTTCCTATTCGGCCATCTTGTTCTGCCCCTCCCTCTGTGTCATTTCTGATTATCTTTAAAATGGCTGTTGAATCTTCAGTGGGAACACAGGACTGGGTAAATTGCCTTCTGATGCCCGTAGTAACAGTGACCAGAGACAAGAAGATGTGTTGGAATCACGCTCAGAGGAACCCTTTTCTTAAGATCCAAATGTTTGTTTTGAAAGCTCTTGTTCATAGAAGAAGCTCATGCTCCTCTTCTAGCTTCCTCCCTTCTCTAGGAGCTCATTTCTGAGAAGCTAGGAAGGGCGTGTTATTAATTCCTGGTGCTTCATTCCCCAGATCTACCATCTGAGTAGTGGGGGAGATGCTCATGGCTTGTGGATCTTGGTTTAAGCAGGGTCCAAGGGGAAAAGTCAATTGGGTGCGTCTCCATCCAGGTGGTGGAAAATAGAGGCCATGTGGCTGAGAGGAGACAAGTATGGACATTGTGGCTCCTGGGACATAAGATCTCCCAGCCACCTGAAGTCGCAAGGGCTAAAGATAGTCCTTATTCTCACAGAGGAAGAAAATTCAATTTCAAAGGAAACCACCACAGCAGAGAAAAGGCATCAAAATACTCCCTCCGAGTGTTATGGGAAACCAGGCACCCAGCAGAAATATCAAAATTTACTTAAACTTAGCTCAGGAGATTTCCCTCCGTTCATGTGGGTAGTAAGGGAGGTTGGGTGCAATGGACAGAAGCCCTTGACGTCTTTCCAGCTACACCCTCACCTCTTTGTACACACAGTTAGAACAAAGCTTCATATTCTTTAGGACATTTAAACCTCACAACAGCAGTACAGGAGCATTACTCTTATATCCATTTTAAAGATAAAGAAACTAAGGTTCAAAGAAGTAAGTAACTTGTACTCTGAACCATAATGCGAAGTGCCTCAAGTAAAAACCACATTTATTTTGCTAGGCACTGTTCAAAGCATTTTAGACAAATGACCCCACTTAATTCTCATTATCTCCAGTTTATAGAGGAGAAAATGGTGGCTGAGTGAATGAAAAGAACTAGCACAGGTTTACCCAGGTATACATGCTGTCCACCCATGAGCCAGGCCTGTGAGGTTCTAAGCTGATACCCACCCCACTTCCTCAGAATGCGAAGGGAACTAACCATTTACTCTAAACTCCTGGGTCAAATCCTGGATTAATTACTCATGGGGGAAATTAAGAACACACATCACCCAACACCAGGTACAGCAATTTTACATTCTGCAGAGTTGAAAAGTCTTTACTCTGCTTGAACATTATTTAAAGATAGTTCTTATAATAAAGGCAGGGTCCACCCGCCTTCTATGCACACCTGGCTGCCACTGTCGCTGCCGACTCCTTACCTTGATGGCCTCCACCGAGTCGTACTTGTCCAGTTTGTTGATGTGGTTGGTGATGCTGGTATTAAGGGGGGCGGGTGAGACGGGGTGGATGACAGTCGCATCATGGGATTGCTGCTGGTACCGCTGGCAGTAAGTGTAGACGAGCAGGGTGAGGAGGCAGCCGAGGATGGAGCTGCTCAGCCCCACGGCGATCATGTGGAACATGTTGAACTCTAGGGAGACAAGAGCAAAATGATGCCACACTTGAAAAGAACATCCTGCCCAGCTACTCAAAACGCTAGGATGAAAAGAGAAAGTCAAAATGAAAAGCCTCATCCCCATTCCCAAACTAAAGAAACCATCATTCTTAAGTATTTTGTTGGAAATGTCGTGACCATCAAGAAATTTCTCCAGAGCAAGCACAGGATTTTTTTTTTTTTTTTTTTTTGAGATGGAGTTTCACCCTTGTTGCCCAGGCTGGAATGCAATGGCGTGATCTCAGCTCACCACAACCTCCACCTCCTGGGTTCAAGTGATTCTCTTGCCTCAGCCCCCCGCGTAGCTGGGATTACAGACATGTGCCATCACACCCGGCTAATTTTGTATTTTTAGTAGAGACTGGGTTTCTCCATGTTGGTCAGGCTAGTCTCAAACTCCAACCTCAGGTGATCCGCTAGTCTCGGCTTCTCAAAGTGTTGGGATTACAGGCATGAGCCACCATGCCTGTAAGCGCAGGGTATTTTAAATTCATTCTCTTACGGATGATAGTCCTTTGGAGTGACCTTAAACTTTAACACACTGCCAGAAGCATTTTTTTTTTTTTTTAATTTAAAGGTTTGCACAACAGTGTTCTTCTGCTTCAAGTTCAGCCTAATCCGTGGTGTGCAGCATTGCTGCAGAAAAGGTTATTCGTGCTCCTCAATGGGTTAGGTCTCCCTGTGTGCAGCAGGGCTGTGTCCTGAAAACAAGGGAGAAGCAGCTACTCTCCCAACCTACTGCTCATCTGCAAACCAGACTGCTTTTAGCCCTCTCTCCATTTCATCCTATTTAAAATGTTTTCTATTCACATAAACTGATACAGTTTCCATTATATTTTTTGAGTATGAATATGTACACATTAGAAAGTGCAAAAGGGTCTACAGGAAAAATAAATCCTTTTCTACAGGTAACTATTATAAGCACTTTCTCCTGTGCCCTTCCAGAGACACTTGGCACATATGTGTGCTCTGTGTGTGGTGTCAATACTCTCCTGTGTACCACTTTTCTCACTTACGTTGTATTTTGAAGGTCTTGTCAAGAAAATGGTTGACTAAAAAGAAATAAGGGATTTGTGTTCAATCAATAAAATATGATCTTTTAAACAGTCATGAAATGACCTTCTTTTCCCCAATGTTTTCCTATTTAATGGCATCTCTTCTGTTTCATTATTTTCCTGGAGTTATGAATACAAAGCATTCAGAACATTTGCCAGCATGGACTTATATCTCTAAAACAGGATTGGCTCAAGTGACATCAAGGCACCATACCAAGACCTGTGTTATATCTCAGAAAACAACAAAGACAACAGATATTCCTTGTGTGTGTTGGTGAAATACTAAGATTAAAGTTTTAAGCCTTTCCGGAAACGAAGGCAGCATCTGGGCAGTGCCACAACGCTGGGTTTCGGGAGAACTGGGTGAAGCAGAACAGGGCATCTTCCTCTGTGTTGTTGGAACCAAGTGGCTGCTGCCCATGGGGTACTGGCCTCATGTGCCACCTGCTCAGAGCACATCCTGAGGACACCAGCTTTCCTCCAGGGTGTCTCCTCCACACACCACCAAGGTGAGGAACGGTGTCACCAATACTTTTCCCTGACCTGTCAATCCTGCACCCAGAGGGACAATTGGAGCTATGTGCTGAGCATCATTGCAATGCTGGCAAGTCTGCCTGGCTACAGAGCAAGGTTTTCCAGGCTCTACAGATAATGAGAAGAGCCTGTGGGTTTGCCCCTGAGCCCAGAGTCTGTGTGCATCTTAACCACCCCAGGCTCCTCCCCAGGGATTTTCTGAGCCGCCTTCCCTGTGCTCATGATCCTCACCACCTGGAAGGGACTCCACCCTGCCAATGCTGACCCATGGGGCTCTAACACTTGGTGTCAAAAGGAGGGACACTGTTCACTGAGTGCCCACCAGACCTAGGTCTACAGGGCTCTGTTTGTTTCAGTACTTCCTGAACCTCATGTAACCCTCCAGTGGCTGAGAGGCCCCAGGGAAGCTGAACCTACAGTCAGGAGATGCCATCAAGACCTCACCTGTGATACGTGGCAGAGGTTGGCTCTCTCTCTTTGTCCCTAAACCCTGAACATTCCCCTCTAAGCTGTGCTCCTTGGCTGCTCCAGATGTGTTCCAGGAACCCAGGACTTTGGAGCTGGATCTGCCCCCTCGGGTACATGGACACTGTGAAGGGAGGCTGCCTTCCCTCTGACTCACTGTCAGGCAGAACTCCCAAGACAATCCTGACCACTGAAGTCCCAGTGGACAATGCAGTTCCTAGCACAGGTGCCCAATGTGGTCAGCACTAAGGGCTGGATCATCCCAGACGACAGCACTAGAACATTCCACAAGCATCACCCACTCCCTGACAACCACTTCAGTTTTTCACTCACAGCTTAGTTGGTCAATGGTTTCAGAATCTTTGGCATTTCCTGACGCTGTGATGAAGCCTCTAGGGCTGTAGAACCACCAACCTGTGACAGCCGGATAAAGCATCCAGGAGGCATTGCACCAGCAGCCACTGGGACTTTAACTGTAACACTGACGCTGTACTTAGATAACCAAGAGCTGATTTCACACAAGTTCTTACTTCTCTCTATTTCAGCTGCTAGCGCTCCCCAGGGTCAATGCCTTGTACCAAAGGAAATACTTCCTGCTGCACTGATAACTTATGTTTCATTATAACACAGGGAAGATGCATGACGGTCTCCATATGCAGATACTGTGTCATTAGTCAAATGAATCATTCCAGCAGGTGCCTGGGAAGGGCTGGGGCCAGCTGACATCTTTATGATCATTACATAGTCTTTGTGTCTCATGCAACTAAAAATAGCTCTCTAAGATGAAAAATTTCAGTGGAAGCCCATTTTCCTGCATGGGGAAAGTAGTGCCCATTAAATTTCCTCTGAATGTGCTTACTGTCATTCTTTCCTTTGAATATGATTTTCTGCTGTTGATTTTGATCAGTAAAGACGGAATACAGACTAACTACCCTGTTGGTTCAATTGACTAATTTCCTGTACAAAGTTTGATTGATTTTCCAACAAAATGAAAAAGATAAAAAGATGCCTATGTTGTCAAAAACATCCTTGCTAGGTAACCGTTTTCAACTATTAGCCCTACAATAAGATTCATCTAAATGCCTATGCCATTGTGCTAGTACCAGCAGCCTAAAGATCTAAAAAAAAAAAAAAAAAAACCATTCTGAATATCTCAGAGAAGTTCAACTTCCTGTGATTTAACCAATAGCATCTCAAGGCTTGTGCAGCCATTAGGCATAGCTGGTTCAGACCCACAGAAGTAGTATTTTAGGGTGGGGATGGGCTTTGCACAAGGTTCTCCTGGGTTCTCAAAGCCCTTGAAGGTCTTCCACAGGGTAACTCAGGCTCAGCGGAGGAAAGTGAACTGCACACGTCTGGCAGCAGGCACAAATACCTAGCCAGCTCTGCTGAGGCATCAACTGTTTGAGCCTCAGGCTCTGCATGGCCTCCCTGAGAATGGAAACGCTTATAAACTCTGCTCCACTCTTGACCTACACTGTCCTTGATGACAGCAGAGAGTCATGGACCCTGGGTGTTGTCCAACAGTGTTACTTAACCAGGGCTACTGTGGCTGGAGCCTCCTGAGTACTTATTGCTTTTGAGTACTCATTGTCAGGGCTCTTTTCCTACAGTGCTTTCGGTTCAAAACTCACACTGGATCCCACTGGCTAAATTCCATGTGTGCACTTGGGCCAGTGACATCACCCCTTTGAGCCTCATGGTCTCCATTTATAAAATGCAGATTAAATACATAAACACTGTTCCTTTTCTATAATTCCCAAGTGCAAAACCTCTGAAAAGTAATGTTTCATCAGTCATCTGGTATTAAAACGTCACTGACCTGACTGACCCATTTTCTGTAGACCTGAGCAGAACTTCTAGGAAGACCCTTAGCATCTTCACTTTTTCAACATCTCACAGCGGCATTGTTAAGGAGATTGGTTGTAGAACAACCCCAGGCCCTGTGCAGGTGTCATGTAATTAAAGGCCCTACGTACCCTTCTACCATCTGAAAACTGCTGAGTTCCGAAACCCTTCTCTATCTCCAGAGGTGTTACATGAAGAACTGTGGACCCTGGCGCCTACATGAATGCTCCTTGTGAGGACCAAATGGGCTTTGTACCATATTCTTGTCTATAACATGTAAAACAGTGTAGAGCACACAATTACTGATCTAAAAACATTAGAGGGTACTAATTGGCATGATCATTTTTATGTGAACTGGCTGCATATTCATCTTGTAGTTGGATCCCACATTAGCAACAGCCAGTTAGTTGCTGACTGAACTCCACTGACTGAGCTCAGACACCTAACATTGCCCTTCTGAGGCACTGGGGTCTCTGATTATATGATTGCTTGTCAGAGGGCCTGGGACTGCCTGGGTGCCCATCACAAGCTCAATGGTCTTCACAAAACTGACACAGAGCAGGTGTTCAGTAAGGTTTACTGAATGAATGAATGAACTAACAGACTGCTGACTGAGCAGACAGAATGTCACAGATAGTGAGCTCTTTTATTAATTAATTAATTTATTTATTTTTGATACAGGGTCTCGTTCTGTCACCCAGGCTGGAATGCAGTGGCACGATCTCAGCTCACTGCAACCTCCACCTCCCAGGTTCAAGAGATTCTCCTGCCTCAGCCTCTCCAGTAGCTGGGACTACAGGTGTGTGCCACCATGTCGGCTAATTTTTATATTTTTTGTTAGAGATGGTGTTTCACCATGTTGGCAAGGCTAGTCTCGAACTCCTGACCTCAGGTGATCTGTCTGCCTCAGCCTCCCAAAGTGCTGGGATTACAGGCATGAGCCACTGTGCCCAGCCAGTAAGCTCCTAACCAAGGTAGTTGATAATGGTAGTTAGGAATGATACATTCCTGAAACAGGCCTATGAAGCTTCAGGTTCCCTGTGAACATGTCAGAGGCAATGTTGGGCTGGGCTCTCTGGGACACCCTGTGGAATGGATTAGGGGAGCAAATGGGAATCTATCATCATCAGTCACACATGTGGAAGTGAAGGTCTCAATGTAGACGTTGGCTCGCATTCTGAAAGGCGGACATGGGCTGTTCCTTGGTTGCTGGACAGCCAACCTCTCTATCCAGGCATGTTTACAATACCGACAAGTACTTTGTGGGTATATGTAAGACACAGACTGTAAAGTCCAAATTTGTCATGGACTTGAACCAGATAATGTTGTCTTTGACATTCAGGGTGGCAGCAGGTTTGAAAAATTCCTCTGGCACTATAGGTATAACCTTATACCTCATTATAGTTTAGTCATTTCAGTGGGTTGCAGATTGGAGGCTAGCTGCCATGGATTTGTTGTATAAATATAAACAAATTGTTTGAATTCTACTTTACTCATGAAACTAGCTATAGTGAATACCAAGACCACTGGTTCATAAAGCTTAGCATCCATCAGAATCACCTGCAGGGTGAATTGAACCACCGACTGCTGGGACCTTCCCAGGGAGGTCCTGATTCTGTGGATCAAGGTGGGTCCTGAGGATCTGCATTCCCATCAAGTTCCCAGGCCATGCTCTTGACATGGGTCTAGGCACCCCCCTTTGAGAACCACCAATCTGCACATCAAATATTGACTATTAGCATTTATGCCAAGGTAGAATGCCTGGGATCCATGACTTTCTCCAGTTTTTCATTCTTGGCCAAGAGGCAGAAACATTATAGAAAACATGCAGGAAGGGAAATGATTAGAATATATCAGTATACCTATTACAATTACTTAAAAGGAATAACGTACCTCCACACCTTTTCTCTTCTACGCTACTGGATCTTGCCACAGATACTTCTGGAAAAATAAAAGTCAAATCACAATGTGTAAAAGGTGTTGGGAAGACAGTTCACATTCATGCTTCGTGTATGTTTGTCTAATGATTCTGAATTTTATGTGACACAAAGTTTCAAAAGCCTGATTAATTATCAGAAAAATTCTACTTGTTCGTTTGCTTGTTTTAACCAACATGATATGGATTTGGCCAAATCACTTTGACTGGGGAGAGATGTGATTCATTTATCACAGAAAGATAATGCTATGGTCTCTCGGGTTGAAAGCAGGGAATGTGTTCATTTTCCATTACAAGGTGTCCTGCCAGGGGGGAACCCCCTGCTCTGCCCAACACACAGAGTACTCCTGTGGTATTCTTGCTTCTGAGACTTGTTCCATCAAAGCCAGTGTTGTCACCTTCCCAGCAGAGGGACGGCCCATTCGCCAGAGCTCAAGGACATCTCCAGAACAAGTGAAGTCCCTCTTCAGGAGGCCCCTGATCTCTTTGCATGCCACACATGAAACCCACAGCAGGATGCAGAGAGAGGCCACATCTCTGACGTGTTTTAACTCCCGAGGATAAAATATTACTCAGGAGTATAGAAACACCATCCTTTCCTGTACTGATTTTTTATTAGACAACAAGAATTAAAAATATGACCATGGTTAAAAAGGAAAACAGTAACAACCACTCTTATAGTTCTGTGTCATACAGGATTGAGGTATGGTGTACTAATTTTCTCTCAAATAGTATCTTCTACACAGACGAAAGAAAACAAATAAAACTGGCTTATAGAATTCAACTCTACTATTTATTTGTAAGAGGCTGGTCCACGTAACAGTCCTAAGGCACACAGTGGACATATGCGCAATGATCTATGCATTCGAATAGCACTTTGTTACAGTGAGCGTACAACAGGTGACCAGCTATCACCAACAACTATGACTTTACCATGAAAAGCTGGTAGAATGAGGGCCAACGTCTTCTCCAACAGGAGAATAATGATGCATTTCTACCTTCCCAAGTATATTAAAGATTGCATAAAGAGAATGGCACGTTTTCTCTGTGTACCAGTGCATACACAGCGAGCATTGCCTAAACATTTAACCTAATGTTAAAATAAGCAAATAACCAAATCAGATTTAATAATCAAATATTTTCATTTTTTGAGCAAAGTCTTCTGATTGTATTATAGGCAATAAACTGCAAAAGACACTTTGCCTAAGAAATCTTAAACTCATGAACTGAATTCATGTTTAAATCTGCAGTTATCTATAGACCTACATTTTAAACACCTTGAAACCACAGGGCTTGATAGAATCATCTCTATATCACCAAATAAGCCAAATACAACTCTGACCTATGAATCATTTTCTCTCTCCATGTTGGAAGCGATTTTGTTCTTATTGATAGATACCTCTGCTCTTACCTGGGATGAAATTAGAGTCAAACACACACGGCCGGCTCTCCGTGGTATTCCCGGAGCACTGGCTGCCCACAGGGAACAGGAGGATGCACTGGCGGGCACGGACTTGGACACCAGAAGCTTCGCACTCAGACCAGTCCGACCACTCTGACCAGCTCTCTGCAGAGATCAGAAGAGGGGAGGTGGGGTAGAATGGCTAATAGGCTCAATCATCCTGGACTCACTGGCAAGTTACATATGTGATTTCTGGATTCCACAGCATGTTTTTAATGGTTCTGTGCATCAGTAAAATGTAGTTGTATCATCTAACAGGTCCAGAACATACAGTACACATGAGGATGAATAAAAATGCCTGCGCTGGTATATATCTGATCAGATATGTGCTTAAAATAAATTTCCTAAGACCCACATTATTTTAACGTTGTAAAGTAATTTTATTTATACACTCAATAAGTGAATCCATGAAACCCAGCTGTGTGTGTACCATCAGCAGCAGAGGCACATAAGTCATCAATGCAGGTGCCATTTCACTATGGGTAATGCTCCCCTCAAAGAGCATCAAATGCTTCCCTGAAAAGTCTCCACTTCCTCTGTGCTCAGGCAAGAGAAATAATTGTGTGCTCATGAAGGTCCCAGGTTGCTCAAAGGGAGTCTGAGGCTACACAATTAATTTCTCTTCTGTCATAAAAACAATTCTTCAGAGTCAACATGCCAAAATCAGGCTACCCTTAGGGTAGAATTCATCTTATCTCGTGTCTGCTGTCTCTGAAGAGATGAGGTCAATGCATAAGTCTCGGGTCAAGGCCAAAAGATGGGCACTGACAGGAAACTTCACCCCGAAGTGGAATATTTACTAGGATTTGTGAAATTCACCCAGCCATACAAACGTGTGAAAAGGAAGGAGAAACACTGCTATATAAGTAAGAGGGTTAAAAAAGTAAACGCTTAATATTGTTGACGAAATTTTAGCCCTGATAATAAGGTATTTTTCCATGCAATTTGCTTTTTCCCCCTTTTTAAATAGAAGCATCCATTTTGCAGTGGCAGGGAAAATTTGAAAATCAAACTTGTGCCTTGTTCGAGGTAAAGGGTGCAATGTTTCCTTAGAAGTGCAGAAAGTGTCAGTTTTTGGAATGACAGTGAGAATCTGGCTTCAAGGTCCTTTTCAATATACATAGAACCTTCTAGAAAGATGTGCAGGAGCAAGCTAAAAACAAAAGTGCGTGTTTCAATGTCAAAGTTAGACCAAGAAAAGAAGAGCTCATTTTCATTCCAGGTGGTTCCTTCATGTCAGTAAACCAAGCTATTTCTGGTGTGGTGGTGGTGGTGGAGTCCCTGGGCACCTACATCAGCCACAGGGAGCTTGCCGCTAGGAGCTCCCACACTCACGGGCCCATGTCTGGCTCCTGTGAGTTGCACTTCACAGCGGTGCTCCCTGCTCCCCACCCTGATTTTCAACAACAAAACCTCAGACTCTGTTATTAGGCTACTGGCTTTAAGAATGCTTTGCTATCACCAGTTTCTGTGGTTTGCTGTGCTCCTCCTCTTGCTGATTTGATGTCATGCTTTTTCTTTCCTTTAATTGCACTCCCTCTAAATTACAGCCCATTGCCCATAGAGGAAGCATCCTCCAAGAGTGCTTAGTGTCCTCCTGTCACATTTCAGAAGTCATTCCTGGAACACAGGTCTGGAGATCTTTGGAAGGCACGTGGCTGCACCCAGGCTGGTTTTAAGACAAAAAAGCTGCAGGCACTTTCCGCACTCAGACCTCCAGACTCGGAGCGGGCAGTACAAATGCTCCTTCTTTCCCACCTTTCCTTGGACTTTCTCTCTCCCTCAACACAGCAAGGTGTTGCCTGTGGGTCACTAGTGTTAATTAGCAAAGTCAAGAATACATTGGGATGTTGATGTTTCCTAATTAGGGAGACTGGGTGTTGTACCAAGCCACAGATCCAGAACTCGTGTTTGAAGCCTTTAGCCCTCTCCCATTGCTGGACTAAAGGCTTCGAACACGAGTTCTGAATCTGTGGCGCAGTGAGAACTGTTTTATTATAGATGCTATGTTTTAAAGTCACTTCAAGGGTAATAGCATGTTAACTTGTCCACCCCCCTTTCAGTACTTACTGTGATGGGGTATTATCAGCTTCACCATTTATCCATTAAGGAAAGAGGCCAATTTGTCCTAAAGCTGTGCAATAGGTGAGGTGCCGCTTACCTGGGCAGGGCTGCGTGTTGCAGAGTGCCTCTTCTGTGTGCAGCCCCAGGCAGATGTCTCCTCCATAGGCCGGGGCTGGATTGGAGCAAGAGCGGGTCCTCATATAGTGTCCACCGCCGCACGTTGCTGAACATTTCGTCCAGGGGGACCAGCAAGACCACACGCCATCCACTGTGAAGGAACACAGCGTCACAGCACTTCCGTCATCCAATCCCAACCAAGCGAAAGGAGTTACTAAATGGAAGCCAAGTGTCCGTCATCCAATCCCAACCAAGCGAAAAGAGTTACTAAATGGAAGCCAAGTGGATTCCGTTTAGTAAGGGAAACAAAATGCAATCTGCACTCCAGGAAGGTTTCCATGCATCGGCGCACGTAGCAACGAGGCTTCTGATCCCTCGCAGAGCTGCATTTGGAGCCTTCCTCTTGGTGACAGATCCAGCTTTACAGATTCCTCCCTACACTTTTTCAGTTCCCTTTATTCATTCTTTCAGAAAATATTTCTAAATCTATCGTATCTAAGTACAAGCATGACAGCAGAGCGCGAGAGGTGTCATACTAATTCCAGCCCTTGAGAACAACCATGAACCACGTTGTACGGTTATTGATGTTAAGCCCCAGTCAGCTCTCACCTTTGCCATCTAACTAGCCAGACAAGACTTAAAGCCAAGGTAAGTAGCTCAAGTCACAAGCTCCTTTACTAATTGGAGTATGGTTTTTACTCCCTGACAGTGGGATAGAGAAAAGCTAACAGGTCCCATGAGGAAGGCAACTGAAGAATGCTCCGTAAATTCAGGCACAAAGTGACCAAATTAAGTACATCCACACAGACTTGACACTATGTTTAAATCACTACAGAGAAGAATCTGAAAATCTGCAGCCATATGTCGGCTTAGCTATTAAGGGTGCAGTTTTACAATGTGAACATTAGGCCGAACTGATTCCTTGACTAACCATTTCCATGACAGCTCATAACCCAGCACATGTCTCTGCCTGCTCAAGTTAGCCTCCTGAATTCCTTAGGCTGGGCTCTTGGTACCTGCAGACTGGCCTGCCGAATGCTGGGGTCAGGTGGCTCACCTGAATCTGGGAGACTTTAAGACTCAGTCCTTTATTAGCTGATCTTGCTAAAACCAAGACCTCATGTTGGCTTGGGCTTGTGACAATGTCAAATATGATTTTCTGTTTAGCTAACTCCCGACTGTGCCTCTCTCTTGCTAACCAGACCTTCCCTGTTATTGCTGAGTCCCAGGACAAAGCAACAGGATTTTGTCAAACAAGTTGTTAGATCCTAATCAGGGGTTAAGCACCAATCATAACCACAGCCAACTCAATTAAGAAGCTGAGGAAAGACTCACTATTGCTATATGTAGAGAGTGTCACATTTTAAAGTTCTTTGTAGCGTACACAAAGAAACAGGAGCAACTATGACAGAGGGTGCCAAAATCATTCAGGGCATAAGATTGTTTTAGCTAGAATAACTTAGATTGTATTTTAATATGCCTGTCGTGATATATTACATCATTATGGTGTAATGTTTCTTTTTAGATATTGGCAAAGGTAAAAAGAAAGCATTTTTGAGAAACCAGAGCAAAAATATCATCTTTATAACAATATTCTAATTTGCAGAAAGTAAAAGGAAAACAAAAATATTTAAACCCAGGTTAGAAATAAGTCTGCAATCTAACTGGAAATTGTGTGATTCAATAGTTTACACAAACTTGCAGAATTCAACAGTATTTTCCCTAAAAGTTATACGGTATCTCAGACAGTTACAGAAACTGATCAAGTATTTGATACTGGCTGTAATGTCAGCAATAAAAAAGGCAGGCATGTGTTTTCTTAGAACTTTTGAATTTTAAAAAACTCTCTCCCATATCTATCCTCACTGAAGGAAGCACTTGCTGACAGTTTTTTCCTGTTTGCAACCTAAATTGGAGCTTGGCCTCCAGGGAGTACCCTTGCGTGCCCCATACGCCAAGGCAAAAATAAGTCCTTGTGACTTACAGTAACGGCAAGTGTCTTAGACCTTGGCTGTCTAAATGTGTACAAGGCAGCTCAGGGCTCAGAAGGGTCTAATGTGTGCCCTAGATTGTGTCAGGGCCTGATGTACAACTAACCATGTGTTCTGAAGATCTCTGTATGGCATGATGAACCTGCAGATGAATGGCCGACAAGTATATGAAAAGATACTCAGCATCATGAATCAACAGGGAAATGCAAATCAAAACCACAATGACCATCAATTCATACCTGCCAGAATGGCTGTTACCCAAAAAACAAAAGATCAGTGTTGGCAAGGATGTGGAGGAATTGCAGCCCTTGTACGCTGTTGGAGGGAATGTACAGTGGTGCAGCTGCCTCGGAAAACAACGTGGAGAGTCCTCAAAAAATTAAAAACAGAGGCCGGGTGTGGTGACTCACGCCTATAATCCCAACATTTTGGGAGGCCAAGACAGGTGGATCACCTGAGGGCAGGAGTTCGAGACCAGCCTGGCCAACATAGTGAAGCCCTGTCTCTACTAAAAATACAAAAATTAGCTGTGCGTGGTAGTGCACACCTGTCATCCTCACTACTCAGGAGGCTGAGGTAGCAGAATCGCAGGAACCTGTGAGGCGGAGGTTGCAGTGAGCTGAGATGGCGCCAGTGTACTCCAGCCTGGGTGACAGAATGAAACACCATCACAAAATAAAATAAAAAATAGATAAAAATAGAATTACTGTAAGATCCAGCAATCCCACTTCTGGGTATATATCCAAAAAACTGAAATTAGGATCTCTGAGAGACATCTGCATTCCCATGTTCACTGCAGCATTTCTCACAATAACCAAGATTTCAAAACAACCTAAATGTCCATCAAGAGATGAATAGATAAAGCAAATGTAGGAGGTACATACAATGAAATATTATTCAACCTTAAAAAATGAGATCCTGCCAGATGCAACAACATGGATGAACCTAGGGGAGGACATTATGCTATGTGAAACAAGTCAGACACAGAAAGACAAATAATATGTAATTCCACTTAGATCAGGTATCTAAAATAGTCAAACTCATAGAAGCAGTGAGTAAAATGGTGGTTGCCAGGGACTAGGGGAAGAGGGAAATGGAGAACTGCTGGATAGCTGGCATAAACTTCCAGTTATTCAAAATGAGTCAGAGCTAGAGATCTACTATACGTCGTGGTATACCTATACTTAACAATACCTATTGTGCATTCAAAAACCTGTTAAGAGTGTAGGTAGATTTTATGTTGAGTGTTCTTACCACAGCAAAAACAAAAATAAAAACAGAGACTAAATGGGCTCATTTCAGTGGTTCCATAATCATGCAACATCTAATGATCTCATACCAGGAAGCTGATGTACATAATATATCCTGTGATATTTCAAACAGTATTTATTCCTGTCCACATTTCTACTAACATGTATGCCAATGTGTATGTGATCTAGTCTAATAAATCCTCTCCCATACACACACCAACCATCCATCTGGTATCATGGTAAATTCTCCTGGCACAGGATTGTTAAACAGAGAGAATGGAGTTGTTGTTTGAATAATCATTTAAGAGAGCATTTGGAACAGATCCAGTTGCTGAAACATTCCTACTTGGGACTTCAAATCGCAAGATCACATTCTACCTCCACCAATTTCAACAGTCAAATAACTGGGGAAATGGATGTTTCCAGTACAGAGGGAACTCAAAGGAGGCCTGGAACCACGTCCTCACTCGGTCCGGGAGTTGCTTAGTCTGCCATTGCCCTACGTCCCCAGACCAATCCTAATGCGGTGCTTGCTTTCTGTCCTCTCGATCCTGTCCTGAGGTTACAGGTTTCAACCTATATCATGGAGCTGTGATGTAGGACATTGATTACTGTACTAACAGTTCATATTAGAAAGGCCAAAGCATTTCTAAAATAGATATTACAGAATACAAATCTTAATGAAATAGTCTTCACCGTGAGGGAGCCTGTACAACCTGGTGGGGAAGTAGAAAGTTGCAGAGCCAAGAAAACAAAACAAATGTAAGCCACTGTGCAAGGCACAGTGTGTCAGGGGCCTGAGCGAGGCTGAGCCACTAAAATAGATTTTTTTTTTTCCCTGCTATGTGAACTCTACTGGACTAAAAAAAAATAACATTAGTAATAATAATAATTAAAATAAACTCATTCAATTATTCCATCTCCGTCCTCACAACTGCCCTGGGGGTTGTTCCAGAAATGAATGACTTGAGACATAGAGAGGTTAGGTCCTAGGCAAGTGAGTGGGAAGCTCGGGCTGGAACACTGGCAGGCTGAGCACAGAACCCGACACACAAACACAGGTTATGGCTTCCCATAACTCCTCCCATGTTGCTAAAAATCACATAGGAATCTCCTCATGACTTGAATCACCACCTAATTTAGCTCAAGAAATACTGGTTCATGGGAAGATCAGACAAACAAACTCAAGCTCAGATCCATGTTGCTTTCAAGGAATCAAAGCAATTAATTATAGGAAATTATTTTTGATAAAATGAAATTTATACATGAAGTGACTTGATAGAAGAAGATAACATTCTTGTTGTAGAGATTCTAGCTAAATATTCCACCCACTACAGTAAGATGAAAAACAACGGCAGTAACCAATGTGCAATTGCCAGAGATCTAAATAGCAAAGTAAAAACTAAGTAACTAAGGTTTGCACAACAGGCTTCCTGTGTGTGATCAGAGATGTGAAGCCCTTCACTCACAGTCTCTCGGGACATGGGCAAATGTAGTATTGATTCTCCAGCATACTGAGGTCTGGACTACATAGGTTTGCACTGCAGGATGGCTATGCTCTCTGCTCCTAAGGATCTCTAAGAAGAAATTTCCTCTACCCACTGCCCCCTGCCTGGCTCCACTTCAAAGTGTGGACTCAAGGACTCCAAGAATGAAAAGGAAGAGAGGGTTCTGAGCACACCAGAGATGCCTAAGAGATTTGTCTATGGGACACACAACTGCCAGAATTATTCTTTTGATTCAAAGAGTCTGTCTCTCCATTAGATTTAGTGTTCCTTCCCCCATAGAATTATTTTTGCAAAATACAAAACAGAACCATCTTAGTTAAGTCTGATGAAAAGAGTTTGTGTTGACTTCATTAGGTTTTATAGGGTCTAAGCCAAACTCTGAGGTTACTTTCCTCTTAGCTGAACATTACTTAGCAACAAAAAAACCATCTGTTGTCTGTACCTTTGTAGGTCAAGGTCTGGAGTCTTTAAGGCTAAATCAAATATGCATTGAGGAAAAGGAGTAAAGGAGAAATAATTAGCTATTTCTCAATGCTGGGGTAAATTATGTAGGTGAAGGTGAATAAAATGATCATTTCAGCATGGGCTTGACTTAGAAACCTTATTATAGTTTATTATACACATTAGTCTTAGAGGTAACATTTTTTCATTGATTAATTTAAAATGTATTTTTACATTCTCTGGTTTATTTTATTTTATTTTTATTTTGAGACAGAATGTCACTCTGTCACCCAGGCTGCAGTGCAGTGGCATGATCTCAGCCCACTGCAAACACCACCTCCTGGGTTCAAGCAATTCTTCTGCCTCAGTCTCCTAACTAGCTGGGATTACAGGTACATGCCACCGTGCCAGGCTAATTTTTTCTTTTTAGTAGGAATAAGGTTTTACTATGTTGGCCAGGCTGGTCTCAAACTCCTGACCACAAGTGATCTACCCAACTCAACCTCCTCCTAAAGTGCTGGTATTACAGGTGTGAGCCACCGTGCCTGGCTGATTTATTTTCATATTTAATTTTAATGAGAAAATATATTTTTAAATAAAATACACTGTCCATTTGTAATTATCCACTATGAACCCAACAGGGTTAAAAAGGAGTAAATTCGCAGTGGAGAGTATCCTAAATGAGACAGGAATTGGCCTCTAACTGGCTTCCTGGTGACTATGCAGCTCAGCATTCACACCCCTAGCACTTCCAACCCTCCCTGCTGGGTTATGCCTTGTCATACGTTTAGGAATTTCCCAGGCAGGGGAAGCATCACTCAGCCCTGACTCACCCACTGCCTAGTGCAAAGTGACATGGGCCACCCTGAATGACTCCACAACCCTCCGCAGAATCTTGGCTTTTAAAAAGAAAATGGGGACAGAGTTATTTCAACATATTAAAGTTATGTATACATGGTATTGGCTTGACCACCACATCAACTAAAATGAGAGCAACCAACAGATCATGTTAATAGAGTGTCTCTGAGATGAGTGGTGACCCTTTGTACTTGTGCACTAGGACAGCATCCAAGTGTCTGGAGGAATCTGCACATCCTACCCATGGCAACAAGGATGGGGTCTGGAGCCCAGGGAGACAAGGGTGGGTGGAGGGACCCTGACATTCCCATGACGTCTGCCCCTGTTCCAGTTTACAGCATGGACCCGAGTCTAGTGAGCTCGCCCACAGGATTCCTCTCAGCCCCCAGAGGAGGACTCCTTCTACTGGGGCTATGGGAAAGAACAGTTCAGTGACCTTTCCCAGACTCTCAGCATCAGCTTGGCTGGGAAAGCTGGGTGGGCAGAGGAAGAGTCTCCTGAGGCTGGAGAAATTCAAGCAGAGACACCCTAGGAGGAGCCAGGCAGCTGATAAGAGCAGAAACATTATTGGGAGCCTCAGCTACAAATCTGGAAATGATACATTTTCAGTTTTATATACATGTTTATTCATCTATCCATTCATCCATCCATTATCCACCCTTTCACGTACCCAATCCAATGAATGTTCATTGAATATCTGCTACAAGCAAGATTTTTGATGTAAGAACTCAGAAAGTTTTATCTACTAGAAATATGTTAATATTCTATGTCTTTAAAAATGTTGTATCCAACTTCAGAATGAGCCTTCCTCCCAATTTCCCATCTCTGGTTGTCAATTTCACCAGCTCCTTTCTGTCCCTCAAGACCCAGCTTAAGGGCAGCCTGCTTGCTGTAGCTGCCACAATTTCTCCTTGGTGAAATCCACCAAGGGGCTGGCTCCTTGGTGGATACAGCCACTGCACCTGGTTGTCATAAACTCAGTATCCAGCGACCATACTGGGTTAACACTGCTCCCAGGATGCATCCTCCCTAAACTCTAAGTTTCTTTCTGACCTGGATCATAGCACTGCATCTGTGTATACCCTGTAAACAGTACACAGTCGGTTACTCAAAAATGTTTCCTGAGAAATGACACGAATGAAGAAAGATCAGTTAACCAACTTTTTGTCTCCTCATTATTAACAAACAATCCCTGATGGGTATTTCTAGCATATGCCAGGCCCCTGCTGGGAGCTGAGGTCGCTGCCACGAGTGAGACCATGCCAGGAGTCCCTGTCCTCATGGAGCTTCACACACAAGTCAAGGCAGCCTCCCCAGTCACAGATCGGCCCTTGGGATGGCCATAATGTGTGGGCCAAAGACTTTCCGTGGGTTCTGGACAGGAGAGCAGGAAGTGGGGAGCTCTGGTGGAAGTGTTTTAGGTGCTAGGGACCCTGAGCTGTGGCAGGAGGAAGTCAGAAACAGGGGCTTGAATATTATAGGGAAAGACGGAGGAGCGTTTTGGGCACTGTCAGAGCAAAAGCCCTGGGTGGGGGCTCTTTCGGCTCATTTTCATGACTCTATGCTTGCTTGGGAATTCAGTGGAATGAAAAGCCAGGCCTCAGGAAGAAGACCAAGACAAACAGCTCCGCTAGGCCCACAGGAGAGAAGAGTTTGCATCTTTGGAGGACTTAATTAATGAGGTAGAACCTTTGTGACAGAAGACATGGGGACCAAGAACTGGCTTGGCAGGCCCAGGGTCCAGGAGTTACACCTTTGATACCCGTGACCCTGGATGACCACGTGATGGTCCATGGAGGCCTGGGTCCATCAGTGGCCTGGGAAGGGATCAGCCTCCAGAAGGAGCTGATGGTCCCTCCAAAGACCCCGGATATTTCAGACCACATTAGAAAGGCCGGCTTTTCCATCAGACACAACAACTAGAGTCCATATCCTTTGAGTAGCTCATGGGAAAGTTTTAATTCCTTTTACAATCAAAAGAAAAAAACATGAACACAATCTAGCCTAGATGGTATTTGTCTTTCCCCAATGCATTAGGGAGTGGGGAACCCCTGCAGACAAATGTGCCCAGGGCCCAGGGAGGGCCCACTGTGACCCGGCCTATCAGATCTTTCTATACAGACAACTAAAGCTGCATGCCTGTCTGAAAGGAGGGCTGAGAGAAGGGTCTTAATATTGCTTGGAATGATTTAGGATTTGGCTTAGGTCTGCTGGAGAGAAGAGATTTCTTTTTCTTTCCTTTTTCCACTCTGGGCTAATCCAGCAGGTGATGACATCACACAAGATATTTTTTTATTTGTTTGTTTGTTGATTTACTTTTGAGACAAGGTCTCGCTCTTGTTCCCCAGGGTGCAGTGCAGTGGCCTGATCATGGCTCACTGCAGTCTTGATCTCCTGGACTCCAGAAATCCTCCCAATTCAGCCTCCAGAATAACTGGGACTACAGGTGTGCACTGTCATACTTGGCTAATTTTTGTATTTTTCATAGGGATGGGATCTGGCTGTACTGCCCAGGCTTAAGCTCTTAGGCTCAAGTGATTCCCCTTCTTTGGCCTCACAAAGTGCTGGGATTACCAGCATGAGCAA
The DNA here is from genome assembly GCF_000951035.1 of Colobus angolensis palliatus. Classification (NCBI taxonomy): domain Eukaryota; kingdom Metazoa; phylum Chordata; class Mammalia; order Primates; family Cercopithecidae; genus Colobus; species Colobus angolensis. The sequence continues at coordinate 6,523,111 of NW_012115110.1, forward strand.
CCACGTGTAGCCAAGACATTTATTAAGAACACAGATCTCAAACATGAAGCCAGGGAGCTGAGTGAGGTAAATAAGAACACTCTCCAAGGCCCTTGAGTTTTCAGATATTTTGTTGATTACACAATCCACTTACCTGGGCAGGGCAAAATGTTGCATTCCTGATATTCTAGAGATGGGCCGAGGCAAGGCATTCCCCCATACTTGGGTTCGGGGTTGTTGCAAACACGCTTCCGGTTCCGAATGCCCCTGCTGCAGTCACGGCTGCACTGTGACCACGACGTCCAGGCTGACCAAGCCCCGTTGACCGTGTGGGCAGAGTATCTGCCAGCACGCAGGAAATCCCCAGAAAGCCCTGCCAAGGAAACAGGTGAAGTGTGGTTGTTACAAGTTTCAGAGGAACCACAGTCCATGCTGACTTTCATTCCGTATCGGCTGTCTGCCTTATGTCTAGAACTACCCTCTCACATTCTGTTGAGCAACTTTTACACTTCAGTAGCCAACAATCAGACAGCCTCTTATATCTCAAGCTTCTTTTCTGCAGTTACTATGAAATAAGGCTGAAATCAAGAACTCCATTTGTGAATGTGGTGAAGCCTTTACACTGTAAATAATAGATTCTATATAGGTAGTTCATTTACTTTTTGAAGAAACTTCTTACAAAGAAAATACAACTTTCTCACTTCCCTTGGGAATTCTACAACAACCTGCCCTCAGACACAATGGGTAGAGCCTGCCCCGAAGGACCTCCATCTGGAGGAAGGGAAACATAATTCAGATATTTTCTAAACCTATTCTTTCAGCTGTTAACCTTTCAAAGGTGAATTAATGCTGGTGAAAGGGGCCAAGTCAACTGCTTCTGGATCACAGGCCAGAGAAACTCCTGTCTGCTCTGTAGAATTCATGCCCTAGAACTGAACACCGTGCTGAGTGACTGCCAAATGTTTCTATGAAGTTTAGAGCACACTGCCTAACAAAAGGTGTTTCCCAAGGAGCCAAGAAAGGCAGCAGCAGCAGCAGGTGGGCTGTGGGGTGAGTGGGGAGTTGCTGTGGCAGGAATCACAGCCAACAGGCTTTGAGACATATTGTGGGTGATGTGTACAGTGAGCACTTTCACTTGTCAAGTCATGTAATTAGCCATAGTCAAAATTTATGTGTGTTTTTATGAAAATGTCTTCCCACTCACAATACTAAAAAATATTCAATAATCTTCTCAAATGTAGGCAATGTGACACCAGCTTTCACAAATAACTCTAAGAGTATGCAGTGAAGTTCCGGGTAAGTGTGCTCAGAAGACAAGAGTGCCAACAACTCTCGGCGTTGTTAAGCAACTCTGTTTGCTTTGAAAATGTTGTTTACTTTGTTTACTTTGAAAATCTGTTTCTGAAAGGATGGCCGGATACTTTTCAGAAAAATTGAATTAGAAGTGTCTTTCTATGATAAACTAGTATTCTGTGGTGAATCAATAAAGAAAACCTATGCACAAATCAAACCTAATTTTGTGTGGTCAGAGGAAAATGAGTCCCATTTTGTGTTTTCAAGATATCAATACCAAAATGTGAGACCATCATGAGAACTCAAAGCCATTAAGACACAGGAGGATTAAACTCTGTGCACATGTATGTTTATGGCGGCACTATTCACAATACCAAAGACTTGACACCAACTCAAATGTTCATCAATGATAGACGGGATAGAGAAAATGTGGCACATATACACCATGGAATACTATGCAGTCATATAAAAGGATGAGTTTGGCCGGGCGCAGTGGCTCATGCCTGTAATCCCAGCACTTTGGGAGGCCAAGGCAGGCGGATCACAAGATCAGGAGATCGAGACCATGGTGAAACCCTGTCTCTACTGAAAATACAAAAAATTAGCCGGGCGCAGTGGTGGGCGCTTGTAGTTCCAGCTACTCGGGAGGCTGAGGCAGGGGAATGGCATGACCCGGGAGGTAGAGCTTGCAGCGAGCTGAGATCATGCCACTGCACTCCAGCCTTGCCGACAGAGTAAGACTCCATCTCAAAAAAAAAAAAAAAAAAGATGACTTCATGTCCTTTGCAGGGACATGGTTAATCTGGAAACCATTATTCTCAGCAAACTAACAAAGGAACAGAAAACCAAACATTGCATGTTCTCACTCATAAGTGGAAATTGCACAATGAGAACACATGGACACATGGAGGGGAACATCACACACCAGGGCCTGTTGAGGGGTGGGGAGCTAGGGGAGGGATAGCATTAGGAGAAATACCTAATATAGACGACGGGTTGATGGGTGCGGCAAACCATCATGGCACGTGTATACCTATGTAACAAACCTGCACGCTCTGCACGTGTATCCCAGAACTTAAAGTATAATAAACAAAATGTATTGAAGTCAGATACAAAATAATATATTAACATTAATTGTATGTTTTACATAAATCTAGCCATATATTTAAGTAATCCAATGTTGAACTTTTTTTAAAGGGAGTGGTAAAAATCAGCTTAATTTCTCAAACTTCAAGTGTTTAACACTTATCAGAAGTACTTTTAAATTCCAAGTTTTCATATGTTAAATTTCAAACCTCAAATTAAAATAAAACTGTTGTTTAAATGGAAAAAAAGACAAGTCCATGATCTACTTTTGAAGGAAATATAGACTATCTTTTATAAATGTGTATTCAAATTTTCCTTAATTAATATTATGAACATTTAGAACAAATATTAGCTCTGGTTGTATATGTATCTGAAAATGGGAGGAATAAAATGTGTAAGTTCAGAAAGGAGACTGAAGTTGATGTATAGGAAACACCACCATTCATTTTCTACTTTTTCTTTGATATCATAAGAAATACAGTTCACAGCCCATTTTGAAATAAGAGAATAAGTGAATAAATTAGAGATAGTATTGCCAGATTGAGCAAATACAATACAGGAAACTCAGTTAAATGTGACTTTCAAAAAACAAAATAACATTTTATGATAAATATTTCCCAAATATTAGATGGGACACATCTATATACTTAAATAATTGGGCTGGGTGCACTGTTTAACACCTGTAATCCCAGCACTTTGGGAGACCAAGGCAGGCAGATCACTTGAGCCTAGGAGTTCAAGACTAGCCTGGGCAACTTTGAGAAAATCCATCTCTACAAAAAATAAAAAATTAGCTGGGTGTGGTGATGCACACCTGTAATTCCAATTACTCAGGAGGCTGAGATACGAGGATTGATTGAACCCTGAGATTCAACCATGATTACACCACTGTACTCCAGCCTGGGCAACAGAGGGAGACCCCCGTCTCAACAAACAAACAAACAAAAACCAGAAAATTGCATGGGTCTTAGTCATTTAAAAAGTTATGTGGGAATATACTTATCCTGAAAAAGATTCATGGGATATACTTGTACTAGAAAAAACTTCTGAAAGATAGCTGAAACCTGCATTTCAATTTTGTGCTTTATCTCACCACCCTAGGGGGAGTTCACAAGATCATCCTTTATAAAATGTACATCTTTAAGTCTTCAGTTATCTTTCTCTTGGTATTTCATCATATATCTTCTCTTCTAAATACAGCAAGAGTTTACAAAATTAAAAAGAATGACTATTATTTTGTTACTCATTTTTCCAGGTGGGTGGTATTTGTTTAAGTTGTATGTTTATTCACATAAAACACTGTATGAAAGCAGACTCTTTTTATTTGCTTCAAGAAACAAGGAGCTTGTGTGATCACTGAACTACAGTTGTATGTGTAAGGACAGGAGAGAGTTAATGTCAGTGAGAACAATAGGAGAGAGTTAATGTCAGAGAGAACAATAGGTGTGAGGACAGGAGAGAGTTAATGTCAGTGAGAACAATAGGATGAGGAAGTAGGCTTGTAAAGCAAGTGGCTCCTGCTGCACCTGCTGGGCCTCCAGGCATCCAGGCTGTTCACTGGCTCCCAGGAGAAGTCATGGTGATCTGTGACAAGAGAGCAGCTGGTGGCCGTCACACAGAGCCACGCTGTCTCAGAGCCTTCCTTGTGGCAACACCAAGTAGATCCATCAAACCTCTATGAATTTATCCCACAATAAATTCTGTCCAATATGGCAACACATCAGCTTGGTGGCACTTGTCTAGGCTATTCACTCTGGGTATAAGACCCCTTCTCTATAAATGGTGCCTGTCCTTTCATGTTGGGAGAATAAGGTAGAATCACCAGTGCGAAGATGCTAAGGCATATCTAAAAATGGCCTCAAGATATAACAATCACTCTTCTCATCAAACTGTGTATCAAGGACCCATCTATGAGTATCCATTTCCTTTTCTCTTGGTATCTTTTCTTTTGGAAGAGATTTTGCCCAATTAGAGGAGACTGAAAAACAGAAATGAAGAACAAAGCAAAGCATCAAGCTCTTAAGGACCATCAGGCTCAATTCCTTTTTCTGCAGGTGAGATAGCTGAGCTCTAGGGAGAGAAAGTGAATTGCCCCAGGTAAAAGGACCACTTGGTGTTAGGGCCAGGCAGAGGCCAGATCTGGTTTCTGCCTCAGGACTTTCTCCATTCTATTACTATGGCATTCAAGGGATTTACTCAATTATGAGGAGCAAAGTAATTTCAAAGACTAGTCTAGTATCCTCACACACTGAGCTTTTTTTTTTTTTTTTTTTGTTAAATCGAAATATTTTTATTTTATTGAGAGTTACACAATTATAAAAAAACAATAGAAGAACTGAGACATTCCCTTATTTCACAGTGTTTAGAATATATAGGCAGTACTGATGCTTTTATGAAGAACACATTTTAAATAGCAATTCTCTCATTTTTTATTTAACAAATTACTAGCAGGTGTCTACTGTAAATCTAACGCTATATTAGGGGGAAAAAACAAAGGAGCGGGGGTAATTTATTAAATATTTTTTTTTTTTTTTTTTTTTTTTTCAAGATTTTTTTTTTTTTAATTATACTTTAAGTTCTAGGGTACATGTGCATAACGTGCAGGTTTGTTACATATGTATACTTGTGCAATGTTGGTGTGCTGCACCCATCAACTCGTCAGCACCCATCAATTCATCATTTATATCAGGTATAACTCCCCAATGCAATCCCTCACCCCTCCCCCCTCCCCATGATAAGTCCAGTGTGTGATGTTCCCCTTCCCGAGTCCAAGTGATCTCATCGTTCAGTTCCCACCTATGAGTGAGAACATGCGGTGTTTGGTTTTCTGTTCTTGTGATAGTTTGCTAAGAATGATGGTTTCCAGCTGCATCCATGTCCCTACAAAGGACGCAAACTCATCCTTTTTTATGGCTGCATAGTATTCCATGGTGTATATGTGCCACATTTTCTTAATCCAGTCTGTCACAGATGGACATTTGGGTTGATTCCAAGTCTTTGCTATTGTGAATAGCGCCGCAATAAACATACGTGTGCATGTGTCTTTGTAGTAGAATAATTTATAATCCTTTGGGTATATACCCAGTAGTGGGATGGCTGGGTCATATGGTACATCTAGTTCTAGATCCTTGAGGAATCGCCATACTGTTTTCCATAATGGTTGAACTAGTTTACAATCCCACCAACAGTGTAAAAGTGTTCCTATTTCTCCACATCCTCTCCAACACTTGTTGTTTCCTGATTTTTTAATGATGGCCATTCTAACTGGTGTGAGATGGTATCTCATTGTGGTTTTGATTTGCATTTCTCTGATGGCGAGTGATGATGAGCATTTTTTCATGTGTCTGTTGGCTGTATGAATGTCTTCTTTTGAGAAATGTCTGTTCATATCCTTTGCCCACTTTTTGATGGGGTTGTTTGTTTTTTTCTTGTATATTTGTTTGAGTTCTTTGTAGATTCTGGATATTAGCCCTTTGTCAGATGAGTAGATTGCAAAAATTTTCTCCCATTCTGTAGGTTGCCTGTTCACTCTGATGGTAGTTTCTTTTGCTGTGCAGAAGCTCTTTAGTTTAATGAGATCCCATTTGTCAATTTTGGCTTTTGCTGCCTTTGCGAAGTTTCGGGATAAATAAAGAAAACTTTTTCTCAGCTTACGTTTTAGTGCCAGAAGACGTATGAAAGATCACTGATGCTTCCCCAGTACATTTTCTGATACTAAATAAATCTCACACAAATGATTCTGGGTCTATAATAAATATAATGTTACTGGGGGCCTGATTTCATAGTATCACTTCAATATCTAACTTCTTACAGTAAGGCTGTTTTCTTGCAATTTGTCCTACAGTCAGTTGTGCTGTACAGGGATCACTGTTTTCAAGGCTGCTAAGCCATAAATAACCAAAAAGAGGCCGGACACAGTGGCTCACAACCTATAATCCCAGCACTTTGGGAGGCTGAGGCGGGCGGATCACGAGGTCAGGAGATTGAGACCATCCTGGCTAACACGGTGAAACCCCATCTCTACTAAAAATACAAAAAAAGAAAAGAAAAAAAAAATTAGCCAGGCGTGGTGGCGGGCGCCTGTGGTCCCAGCTATTCGGGAGGCTGAGGCAAGAGAATGGCGTGAACCCGGGAGGCGGAGCTTGCAGTGAGCTGAGATCGAGCCACTGCCTGGGCGACAGAGCGAGACTCCGTCTCAAAAAAAAAAAAAAAAAAGTCCTACTGCTGTTTATGACCTTAGAGATAAGATCAAAGATCCTTCCAAGGAAGTGGGTCAGTCCCCACGGAATGACTACTCACCGTCTGTGGAGCAGCCACTGGTGCCATCGCTAGAACAGTACCGCATTTCGATTCTCTGTCTTCCCACTTCCAGCAAATTCGGGTCGGGCAGGCGGGCTTTGCACGTGTATCGGAACCGCTGCTCGTAGTGGCCGCCGTTGTCAGAGATGTTGACAGGCGTCCAGGGTGTCCAGGGTGTGGTCTTCTTCAGCTCAGGACACGGGTTGGTGTTGCAAGGCTGGTACTCCTGGGGAGAACATGCAGGCGAGCATTACCATACAGGGTGAAGAGAGCAACCTCACGAAGGGCTCCTTTCCTTCAGGGAAAGACAGGCGTCTCTAAAACACCAGCTCCCAAGACACAGCTACTCTACCAAACTAAAAACACATTTATGTTAAATTAGGCATTCAACAGAATGCTCAGTGTTCAAGACATCTCCAAAAGGAATCCGCAGTCTCTCCTGTGTAAACAATGGGAATGAGACAACAAACTTAATTGCTTGTGGGAAAAAACCCCAGTGATCCCATAAAAATCATCTTCCTTTCACTTAATGACTAGCTGCAAGTACCCATTATTCTGATGTTAAGTTTAGCATTTTCTTGAAAAGATTGATCTGTAAACCTCATAATATTCAGTTTGAGATTAACGGATGTTTTAAGACCTGGGATCACAGATGTGAGGTGTTAGAGTGGTAGGGGAGCCACAAGATAAAATGATGCCAGAGACTTTTTTACGTATAAGAAGGTTTCCCATCATCTCACAGCTAACACCTTCAAAGCCCTTCTCAGCGTCTCCTGAGAGTACACTGAAATGTAAGTTCTGTTCCCTCCCTCCCAGGTACCTCCCTTGGAACCACAGGTAGGAGGGTCCTGGGTAGATGAGCACACAGTGGCTTTGGAGGTCTGGCAGGTGGAGATGATGAAAATCTGCCTGGAGCACCTACTGATTTATTTGACAAGCATTCTACGTACAATTGCTGCAAACACAGAGCCCAGTAGGAGGGATACAGGAGTTGACCTTGGATGCAGTGTGACATAATTTCTCCATTTTACGGCAACGGGTTTCACTGGAGGGGAAACCTTACACATGATACACCTAGTGATGGCCACAGGATCAAAGATTTTTAACAATATTTTATTAATAAAATAAGAATCACTCATTAAGCTTTATCATAAAATAAGAAAATCGCTCTATCATTTCTCCACTTCTTTCAGTTGCATATTTTGATACTTATCACCATACCGCTACACTTGACTTTGGGTTCTTTTGGTAAAACCTTTGAATCTACAAATTCCTTTGGTTTTAGAATTATTATTATCATTATTATTATTATTATTATTATTATTATTTTGAGACGGAGTCTCGCTCTGTCACCCAGGCTGGAGCACAGTGGTGCGATCTTGGCTCACTGCAAGCTCTGCCTCCCCAGTTCACGCCATTCTCCTGCCTCAGCCTCCCAAGTAGCTGGGACTACAGGTGCTCGCCACCACACCTGGCTAATTTATTGTAGTAGAGACGGGGTTTCACCATGTTAGCCAGGATGGTCTAAATCTCCTGACCTCGTGATCTGCCCGCCTTGGACTCCCAAGGTGCAGGGATTACAGGCGTGAGCAGAAATATTCTTGATTACTTCATTTCATGCTCACCCTCCCTTTTCTTGCTGCATCGCTTATCTTTTGGATGTAAACTCATTTATCCATTTTTACATTTCTCATCTTTTATCTCATAGTTTCCATATCTTCATCTTTTGCTCTAGTTTCTGGAAGATTTCCTCAACCTTATCTTCCAAAATGATGATTGAAATATTCATCTTATCTACTACATTTTAAATTTCCAAAAGCCTTTTTGTGTCTATTTTTTGGTTCTTGATTATTCCCTTTTATTGTATCCTATTCTTACTTTTTGGTCACACTACTTTCTCCAATTTGAGTATGTTGATGATTTGAATACACTGAGTACATTGATGAATTATTTCAAGGTTGTAGTCTCTCTCTATAGCTTCTGTATCTTCAAATTGCTGAATTCCCTTTGCTTTTTTGGATCGCTATCTTTCTTATTAGATTGTTTCTTCTGTGATCTGAACATTCTTTGTTTTCTGCTTTGAATTAGAGTGGAGGGCTAAAAAGTTTAACTGGAAGGTCTAAGGACAGAGAAGTCTATAGACCTGGTCAGATCTGGTTAAGCATCTTTAACCAGAATTTAAGAATCTTTGTCAGAATCTTAAACCTTTCCTGCTGGACTCTTCAGAGACCCCTGAGAAGACTGCTCCAGTGTCTTATCTGTCTGGATGCTGGAGACTGAGCCATGGAGGATCTGGGAGCCAAGTGGAGGAAGAGGGCTGAACTCTCAGTGTCCAGTAGACAGTCATTTATCTGACTCTGCCTTTCTCAGTTCTGAAGCACCCAGTTAACTGAGCTCAGTGCTCAGAGGTCCAGAGATGCTCTGTTTTCCTCTCCAGAAAATAAGCTTCCTAGCATCTGTCAGACAGAGCAGGTCTAGTCCCCTTGGTGGAGTGGGAGAGAGATATGGAGGTCTGACAACTTCTTAAACAGAAGTCAGCCAATGTTACTTTGCCACTAACAAAGAAAACGGGGCTGCTGATTCCTGAGCTCTCTGAGGGGTCTCTGGTGTGCATTGAGATGATTCTTTTCATGTATGTGCTGGGGGTCCCCGAGATCCCTCCAGTTTCTATGATTAGATAGCAGGATCCATAGGACTCTGTATGCAGCAGTGTTCTCAGCTATAATTTATTACAGTAAGAGAATACAAAGCAAAATCAGGAAAGAGAAAACGCACATGGGGTAGAAGTCCAGACAAAGCCGGGTGGCACAACCAAGAGACCTCTCTCAGCGGAGTCACAAAGTATGTACTCAGGTCTCCCAGCAGCTAGTTCTGATGATGTACAGGGAAGATGGTCTACCAGGGAAGCTCACTGGAGACTTGGTGCTCAGGGTTTTCACTGGGGTCTGGTTGCAGAAACATCCTTGCTTTGCATTTACCAAAAGTCCAGTTTCTCTCAAGGAAGCTTTCAGTATACACCACATTGTTTGTACAGAAAATTTAAGCACAGAGAGCCACTCTTGCCATCTGGGAATGGTAGAAACCTTCCTGAAATCCAGATTCCCAGATGCCAGTCAACAGCTAGCCTTGCAAGCAGGCCATTCTAAGAATCATAGGACTGGGCAGCATTGTCTTCCACATAATTCTCCTCTGCTAGACTTGAATTCATGCTTCTTCAATGTATTTCCAGATTCTACTTTTTAAAAACAACATGGTTCTTTCTCTCTTATTCTGACTTTGTGCATTTATGCCTTGAAAAATCAACCCCTCTAATACTGTATTAGTATGTTTCCAGTAGGATAGAAAGCAACTTGTGTGTCCACACCACCAACTTTACCTGGGAACCTAATACAATCTTTATTTTGTACTGTTTTAAATACTCTAACTAGCTTTTTTTTTTTACTTACAATGCATTTATTATTATTTTTTTTTATGGTGGATAACACTCAGGATTTTTGTGACATCATAGGCTTTTAACAGAAAATATGTACAGTGATCATCGCTGTTGCTTTGATTTAATACTCTCCAGGCATTCCTCCCAGCCTACACCATCTCTACATCAACAAATACTAGAAAGATAGATGACTTCATTTTCTTGTGTTTATAGCATCTTTTATTATGGCATCTTTTGAATGCTGCCTCTTAAATGAAAAAGCCCCAATGAATGCCATAAACCCAAACATGTAAAAAGCAAGGCACAACACGTGTGTGATCTCTTTCACTTGGAATGAAAACCACATGACAGGAAAGCAATAAACCCTTGTCTTGGACCTTCTGTGCCTCTGGTATGGGGATGCTCTCACCTCTGGATTGAAAATGCCATATGCCACGGCCCTTCCCTCCGTCACTCTGAGCCAGCCTGGCCAGGTAAGCATCCCAGAGCTCCTTGCTGAAATGGGCTCAAAACACATGCAGCTTGGCCATGTGTGGTAGCTCACGTCTGTAATCCCAGCACTTTGGGAAGCCAAAGTGGGTGGATCATCTGAGGTCAGGAGTTCGAGACCAGCCTGGCCAACATGGTGAAACCCTGTCTCTACTAAAAACACAAAAATTAGCTGGGCGTGGTGGCGGGTGCCTGTAGTCCCAGCTACTCGGGAGGCTGAGGCATGAGAACTGCTTGAACCTGGGAGGCGGAGGTTGCAGTGAGCCGACATTGTGCCACTGCACTCCAGCCTGGTCAACAGAGTAAGACTCCATCTCAAACAAACATCATGTGCCGTTTAAGGACCTCTGTTTGAAGAGTGCTGGTCTTAGGTCTTCACAAATGCAGCATTACCTATAAATTAGTAAAATATTACATCTCCATAAACATATTTAAAGGATTCCAACAACAATACTTAGGTTTCCCACACGGTAAGCTTCGTTCTTTCTATGGAGATGAAGTCTAATTTTTGAAATGAATGAGGCACAAATGTGTTTGAAAGCTGGCTCCAGTGTCTGCATTGGCATCTGTGTGTTGGTCCCAGAGGCGGGCGCAGCTCATGGCTAAGAAAGACCAGTTTAGTCTCTTTAGATCTAAGCCTCCAACAACAGTCTATTCGTATGTTCTTATTTTCTCATGGTTCAAAGCTTAACGTGAGACTCAGAATTTCTCCTTTCAAGTGCTTTTGGAGATTTAATTATGATACATTCACTTGAAGTATCAAATTATGAAATGGTGAGAAATAGTATGGCCAATTTGTTTTATCTTAATGAGCAAGATCATGAAGTGATTTAATTCTATCGTGATGACTTAGATGGCTTAACTGAATATGTATGTTACAATTTACTAGAGAACCACTGCTGCAACTATCCAAATGTAGATGGAACTTTAACAACACTGCACTTAATATTAAAGAGATAAATGATTTTAAAAAGGATTTCAGGAAGCTGACTATTATGATTTGGCACATAAGGTTATTAATATTCAGGCAGAAAACATGAGACAAGAATGTTTACTAAAGCAATTGTAAATAATTCCTCCAAATATGTTCCCCATGTGTTATGTATTCCAGTCAACAGTGATAAACGCACTCATTTAATCCTGCAACGTGGGAGACATGCTGCTGGTTCTCCCTTACTTCTATGCCAAGTTCTACAGTCATGGCTTCCTGTGTTCCTTCTGTCCTCTCCATCTTAATGGCCTCTTCTAATTCAGGCCCCCATCACCATAGACCTGATTTACAGAATGCAAGCTTGTAGTTCCCTAAAGCTTAAGTGCCTATTTATAATTCTGCATCCACTAATAGACTGCAAATTTGTCAAAAGCAAGAACTTTGTCATGTTTATTTTATATTAGCAATCTTGAGCATAGTAACACTTTTTGGTAAGTGGATAAATCATATTGATTAAGTAACAGATAAGCCTATTGAGATGAAATTTGCATACAATTGGGGAACAGATTTAGATAGTTAAGTGGAACCTCCTGTTTTGCTGTTTATTTTTCCTTTGAGAAAATTAACATATCTTGCATTTCATACACTGAAAGTAACGTAGAGAGATGGAGACAATCCAAGCAGAATTTTGATACCACATGCTCAGAGTGAAGCACAAAAATTACCCTTAAAGTCATCTCGTCCATAGCTGAATATGTAAACTAAATTTATTCTCATATGGAATACTTATGGTTTCCATATGCGTTTACCAAGTTCTCTTTCAGTAACTAAGCTTAGCCTGCCGAGACTGAAAGCAATTCACATAAGATAGATAACAAAGTAATTGAATTGTGCTTGCAAAGAGCCACAATACTCAAGCATCTACATGTAAGTAGAACCATGCTCCCAGGAGCCTGTGGCAAACAGAACAAAGACTGACTGGAAGTTCTGGAAATTAGTTTAGTTGTACCCAGTAAGGAAGGTATATAAAGGAAGGTGGTGGATTCAAAATTATATGGTCACAGAGTGTCTTCTGCTTCCCACCAATACGGAGTAACAGAAACTGGATTAACCCTTTTACCCAAATAACACAAATTTATATTAAATAATGGTTCTTAAGGTACTGGACTTCAGGCAATGAAGGTCAGTGATCACTGAGTAATAGGAGACATATTAGGGGAGACTCATGGTTGCCACAGCCTACAGCCTTGAGAAGGTTCCCAGGCCACGGCATGGGGAGCAGAAACCTAGGCACAGGCTAGAGACTGAGGAGACAGTTTGGAAACTGGAGAATGCCAAAGTGGCTGAAATTATTGGAAAGGAGAAAGTTGCACAAAGTGATCATGTCACTGACATGCAAAAATCACCCATCAAGATTTCAACTGAGTACAAATCAGGTAACAGAGGTTTTGACTTAAAAAATCAGCATGTTCATGTGAAGAAACTGCACAGGAGTAGGGAAAGATCTGCCTGAAATGGTCAGCGGGAACAGTGTGTGTTACCCACACAGGACCAGGAACAGTGCTCGCTTCAAAGAGCAAAAGTAAAAGACCTCATATCACTGGTTGGATACCAAAAGGGGCCTTGCTTCCACAGTGGGGAAAAATTACTGCAGACTAAGCGTGGCTTTGATCCCAAGTAACTAAGACTAAAAGTAAGCACCAAAACCATCAAACTGGTTTTACATAATTTAATTATGTCCCCAAAGAGAACCCTAGCATATTTTTAGGACAACAAACGTGTCTATCAGTTTAAATTCACAATGTCTTGCATCCAATCTAAAATTACCAGGCATGGAAAGAGGCCAAAAACACAACCTGGAATGAAGAGAAAAATCAGTCAATTGAAACTGATGCAGATATGACACAGATGACAGAATGTGTAGTCAACAGCATCAAAACAGTAATTATAACTGCATCCCATATGTTCAAGGAAGACCTCAAAGAGATAAGAAAGAAATAACTTGATTCATCCTATGAACTGTGTAGAAGTAAACTTGTATAATAATCTCAATTGATGCAAAAATTGTTGGATAAAAATCAAAATTAATTCCTTATTACAACTCTCAATCAACTTGGAACACAAATACATTTCCTAAATTTCATCAAGGACAGCTATTAAAAACCTACAGACTGCATCACACTTAATGGTTAAAGCCTGTGTGCTTTCCTCCTAAGATAAGAAACAAGGCAAGGATGTCTGGCCTTATCACTTCTATTCAAGATTAAACTGGAAGTTCTAGCCAGTACAATCAGGAAAGAAAAAGAAACAAAAGTCATCCATGTTAAAAGTAAGAAGTAATTATATTTTTACTCATGAACAATATGATTGTCTATGTAGAAGATGTTATGGAGTCTACCAAAAAAAAAAAGCTACTAGAAGTAATAAATTAATTTATTGAGGCTGCAGAACACAAGATCAATGTAAATATAAAATATTATTTCATTCCTATGCACCAGCAACAAGCTACCAGAAATTAAAATTTTAAAAGAACACTACTTAAAGTAGCATCAAAACATAACATACTTAAGATTAAATCTCAAATAAATAGGTGCATGACTTTTATAATGAAAGGAAATGGAATCACTACAATCCTAATTATACTTCGAGGAGGCATTTTTGGTAGAAATTAACAAGCTAATTCTAAATTTCATATGGAATACAAAGTATCTAGAATAGTCGAAATATTTTGGCAAGGAAGAATGAAGCAGGAAGACTTATACTTTCTAACTTGAGGATTCATTATAAAGGTACAATAATCAAGATGCTGCAGTGTAAGCATCAAGATAGAAAGACTGAGCAAAAGAACAGAATGGAAAGTCTAGGAAGAGACCCACCTGTTTACGGCTTATTGATTTGTTTAGTAAATGTGCAAAGGCAATTCAATGGAGAAAGCATAGTCTCTTCTGAAAATGATGTTGGAATAATTGAATATCTGTATGTGAAAACATGAATTTTGGTCAATAACTTGTTCCATCTATGATAATTGACATAAATGGATCATAGTTCAACATCTAAAACCAAAGAACTCCTAGAAGCAAACACATGAGAACACCTGTGGGGTCTCAGGTTAAGCAAAAATTTTCTAAATAAAATACCAAAATCATCATCCATAAAATAAAAAACCAATTAAAATGAATTAATCAAAATCAGAACCTTCTGCCCTTTAAGGATCACTGTTAAGAAAATTAATGGTGAACTATATAGTCTGAGAGAAAGTATTTGCAAATCATATATCTGATAAAAAGACTTGCATTCATTATGTATTTTAAAAGTTAAAACTAGAGTATAAAAACTAATAGAAAAACTGCTGAAAGATATGTATAGGCATTTCAACAAAGATATGTGATTGCAAAACAAGCATACATAAACTTAGAAAAAGGTAAATTGAAACCACAAGTAAACCACTACACATGTATTAGAATGACTAAAATTCAAACAACAACAACAGGAAAAAAAAAAAAAAAAGCCCCTAAACCCAAAATCCTGTGACAGTATCAGATGCTGATGAGGACACAATGTTTTATATTTACTCAGCCATCCCAAATAAACATCCAGTGCATGTATTTGGATGTGGCTCATAGAAGGGAAAAAGACTCGATATTCAGAATGCTACAAGACAAATTCAGTATATGCTAGTTACTCTGATGATAGGTTGATGATTTAGAGATTTTAGATATTCCTGGTTTCTTTCCACTACTCTTAATAGTCAGAAAAACACAATAAAATACAATAGAAATGTTTTGAAAAAAATGTGAAACGAACATTATAATCAAAAAGTTGAATATTTCTATGTAGAAATTAATCCACAATCCCACTGTTCTATGCAGTAACTCCATTTCTGCAGGTCTGCTCTATCTCATACACTGCTGACAGCATTGTAAATGGCACAAAACTGTTTGACAACTGTTTGATACTTTCCTAAGAAGTCAAACGTATACATCGCACATAGCCTACTCATTCCATTCCTCTATACTTACCCAGGAGAAAATAAAACACATGCTCATACAAACACTTGTACATGAATGTTCACAAAAGCTTTATTTGTAATAGTTAAAAAACTGGAGACAACTTATACAGTCATCAGCAGATGGACAGCTAAATGAAGAATCTTATGGAATATTACTCAGCAATTAAAAGAAAGGAACTCTTGATATACAGAACAACAAAACATCTGAAAATAATCACACACATAAAAAAGCCAGCCAAAAAAAAAAAAAAAAGGAGTGACACTGTAGAATTCTATTCATATAACATTAGGAAATATGAAATCTAATAGAAAGAGACAGAGAGACTAATTGCACAGAGACAGAAAGCAATCAGTGCTTATCTGAGACTAGAAAGTACTGGGAGGGGTATCAGGGAGATGTTGCAAAAGGAAATCAGGAAACTTGGGTTGATGGACATGTTCACTACCTTTATTGTGTTAATGGTTTTATGAATGTACAAATACCTTAAAATTGATCAAATTTTTATCATTGTAAACATGTAGTGCATTGTATGCCAACCATACCTCAATAAAAGTACAAAACTGTATGGTTTCAGAAAAACAAGCCTCTTTCTAATACATGGTGTCTTCTTTGCTCATTTAGAAATTATATCTTGAGGCTAGGTGTGGTGGCTCATGCCTGTAATCCCAGCAGTTTGGGAGGCTTAGGTGGGCGGATTATGAGGTCAAGAGATCAAGACCATCCTGGTCAATATGATGAAACCCTGTCTCTACTAAAACTACAAAAATTAGCCGGGCGTGGTGGCAGGCGCCTGTAGTTTTAGCTACTCAGGAGCCTGAGGCAGGAGAATTGCTTGAATCTGGGAGTTGGAGGCTTCAGTGAGCCGAGACCACACCACTGCACTCCAACTTGGTGATAGAGCAAGACTTCATTTCAAAAAAAAAAAAAAGAAAGAAATTATCTTGAAATCATGTCATTTGCATTTGCAGCAACATGAATGGAGCTGAAGGTCACTATCTTTAGTGAAATAAGTCAGGCCCCAAAACACAAATATCACATGTTTTCACTTATATGCAGGAGCCAATAAAAAGTGGATCACATGGAGGTAGAGAAATACAGTAAACAGAGTTTGAGAAAGTAAGTGGAAGAGAGAGGAGGATGAAAGAGAAGCGGATTAAAAAGTAAAAACATGCAGCTGGATAGAAGGAGTAAATTCAGTATTTGCTAGCGGAATAGGGTAACTATAATTAAGCAGAAATGCATTGTACTTGGGTGGTGGACACCCTAAATACCCTGGCTTGATCACACACACACACATTATATACATGTAACAATATCTCACGTGTACACCACAAGTTTGTACAAATAAAAAATGGTATCCCAAACAATTGTGAGTTTGTACATACCTGCATATATTAAAATTATAGTAATTTTTCTCATGGCATTTATGTTTGGTTACTTAGGACTGAATATGACCAGTATTTGTAGATAAATGCTTCATAAATATAAAGCGTGCACCATCCGTTCCATTTTTACATTCCACCATATATGTCCAAAAAATGACGCTTTTTTCTACCACATAGCCAGCCAGTACATTGACTATGCATTATGATGTGTGTTTGTGTGTGTGTGTGTGTGTGTGTGTGTGTGTGTGTAGCCTGTGCATGTTCCTTATTCTTTTA
The DNA here is from genome assembly GCF_000951035.1 of Colobus angolensis palliatus. Taxonomy (NCBI): domain Eukaryota; kingdom Metazoa; phylum Chordata; class Mammalia; order Primates; family Cercopithecidae; genus Colobus; species Colobus angolensis. Next base: position 6,540,292 of record NW_012115110.1, read on the forward strand.
AAATCACTTATTTCCCTTCTAATCAGTTTCTTTGGCAACAGTGCATTTTCCTGCTGGCACGGGCCTTTGAACATGAGGGAATTATCATACAATCACCTTCCATGGGATTTGGAGAAGTGTGGGAGTCACAGGGTAACTTAGGAGAACTTGACTTCCAGGACTGTTTCTTACTTCCTCACCATCCAACCCTCTAAAAACACATTTAAATGCTTGTAGTAACTCCCACCAAATGCCATGTAAGAGGACAGACAAGCTGATCTCCTAACACCAAAATGCCTTTGCAATCCACAACCTTGCTTTAGATTTACTCAGCCATCCCAAATAAACTCCCAGGGCATGTATTTGAATCTGGCTCATAGAAGGCGAAAAGAGGTGATATTCAAAATGCCAAACGACAAACTCAGTATATGCTAGTTACTCTGGAGAGAAGTTAACGATTTAGAGATTTTCGATATTCCTGGTTTCTTTCCACTACTCTTACTAGTCATAAAAGCACAATAAAATACAATACAAATGTTTTGAAAAAATGTGAAAACAATATTGTAACCAAAAAGTGAGCATTTCTAAAGTAGCAAATCATCCACAATCCCACTGTTCTATGCAGTAACTGACTTTCTGCAGGTTTGCTCTAAGTAGCTACAGTACTCTCGAAATACCTTATCATGCATCACGAACATTTACTATGCCGCTTGTCTGCAAGGGGGTCTCCCAAGCCTGTGAGCTTCTCTAGGGCAAAGCCTGGGATGGATGCGACTTCACGACTCACCTGAGTAACTGGCACCCTCACTGGCTCCAAGTGGGGAGCAACTGAGCCAAAATCTCAAGGGCTTTTCAATGGACAGGTTCACTTTCAACCTGTAGCCAACCTGGGTTCTTCTAAGTGCAGAAAAGCAAACACATACTCCTCTGCTTTCTTGCTCAAAAATGATGTATGTATGTGCACACACATTTATATGTGTGTGTGTACACAAAAATGGAACTGGCTTTCCTCCTTACACATTATTTTAGGCATTCCTTTTTATAACAGTCTAAAGCTCAGGAGAATAAGAAAATCCGTGCTGCCACTGGAAGTCTTCTTTATCACAGAGGCTGTGATTTGTGGGCACTTTTGCTTCCATAAACTTACTTCTCAAATGATAAGATCCATCTATTTATTTTATTGTCTCACTGTAATGTCTTTAAATTCTCACTCTCTGAGAGCAAAAGCCAGGAATTCAAATATCTTTTTCCTAGTAAATATCTTGCAATGAGAGGAGTAAGTACTTTTAGATGGAAGTAAATACCCGTCCTTTGGGAAAAGTGTCCTTCTCAAGCTAACAATTGAAATGGGTGACCTTGAGCAGAGACATCCACCTTTTACTTCTATTCTTCCATTTTTAAGCGAAAATGTTTAAATATACTGTAAGTGCTTGAGAACATGAAGATAATTTGTACAGATTTTAAGAGTTCTTATGAGGAACTTTGGAAGCATTCGAATACATAACAAAAATCAAAGTGAGATTCTGTTATTTAAGATTAAGGCTTCAGGTGAACTGTCATGAATTTGCTTTTACAATAATTTATGGGGACATTTACCCTAGATTCTTTTAAAGACAAAAAAAGTGGCAAATATTGGTCTGCCATCTTACCAGAAAATTTCAGCTGGGTATGTACACACACACACACACACACACACACACACACAGAGTCATACATATGCAACAATAAGAAAAACAAGATTTAGAAAAAAAAATTCTACCTATAATAATAGGATATGTATGTGATGGTTACAGTCACATAAACATACTTGTATAGGGCCAACCTGGCTCCATTTTTTTGGCAAGAAAATATAAAATAAAATTAGAATAATAGAGTACTTATGGCAGGCGCAGGATAAAACCATACTCATGTCCTTGACTAACCATCTCATTGATAAAAATATATATTGCATTAAAAACTCTTCATTCAGCAGCATAGGCCACTAATAGTAAATAGTTTGCAAAGACCTGATTATTAGTCTATGATAAGTTAATATTTTCTGTTTAAATTGATATCTAACATTTTTAAGTTTTGAGATTTGAGAAATATAAAAAATATAAATATACAAACTATAAATAAAAATAAAAATAAATGTGAATCGCATGGTTTAAATATATACCAACTTGCTTTTTACCGAAAATTAAAGGCAAATAATTTAAATACCATTTTCCTCGCCTAGATCATTTGGATGCCATTAAAAATTTTTTGCTTTTTAAAACTAACACTCCTTAGCAAATGCAAAAGGACAGAAATAATAATAAGCAGTCTCTCAGACCACAGTGCAATCAAATTAAAACTCAGGATTAAGAAACTCACTTAAAACCACACAGCCACACAACTACATGGAAACTGAACAACCTGCTCCTGAATGATTACTGGATAAATAACAAAATTAAGGCAGAAATAAATAAGTTACTTGAAACCAATAAGAACAAAGACACAATGTACCAGAATCTCTGGGACACAGCCAAAGCAGTATTTAGAGGGAAATTTATAGCACTAAATGTCCACAAGAGAATGTAGGAAAGATCTAAAATTGACACCCTAATGTTACAATTGAAAGAGCTAGAGAAGCAGCAGCAAACAAATTCAAAAGCTAGCAGACAACAAGAAATAACTAAGAAAGAGCTTCTGCACAGCAAAAGAAACTATCATCAGAGTGAACAGGCAACCTACAGAATGGGAGAAAATTTTTGCAGTCTATCCACCTGACAAAGGGCTAATATCCGGAACCTACAAAGAACTTAAACAAATTTACAAGAAAAAAGACAACCCCATCAACAAGTGGGTGAAGGATATAAACAGACACTTCTCAAAAGAAGACATTTATGCAGCCAACAAACATATGAAAAAAAGCTCAACAGCACTGGTCATTAGAGAAATGCAAATCAAAAACACAATGAGATACTATCTCACACCAGTTAGAATGGTGATCATTAAAAAGTCAGGAAACAACACATGCTAGAGAGGATGTGGAGAAATGGGAACGTTTTTACACTATTGATGGGAATATAAATTCGTTCACCCATTGTGGAAGACAATGTAGCGATTCCTCAAGGATCTAGAACCAGAAATACCTTTTGACTCAGAAATCCCATTCTGGGTATATACCCAAAGGATTATAAATCATTCTACTATAAAGACACATGCACACATATGTTTATTGCAGCACTGTTCACAATAGCAAAGACCTAGTGTCTTTCAAATTGTCCATCAATGATAGACTGGATAAAGAAAATGTGGCACATATACACCATGGAATACTATGCAGCCATAAAAAAGGATGAGTTCATGTCCTTCACAGAGACTTGGATGAAGCTGGAAACCATCATTCTCAGCACACTAATACAAGAACAGAAAACAAAACACCACATGTTCTCACTCATAAGTAGGAGTTGAACAGTGAGAACACATGGACACAGGGAGGGGAACATCACACAGGGGGGCCTGTCGGGGGTGGGGGTTAGGGGAGGGATAGTATTAGGAGAAATACCTAACGTAGATGACAGGTTGATGGGTGCAGCAAACCACCATGGCACATGTATACCCATGTAACAAAACTGCATGTTCTTTACATGTATCCCAGAACTCTTAAAGTATAATTAAAAACAAACAAACAAACAAAAAACTGAAGGAACTTAGGATGAAACAATTGTAGCATCTTCTATTGTCTTACTCGATTGGTAAAACTCCTAAAGACCTCTCACAAAAACTCAGGGGTAGCAATGTAGTTTGCACTACTCAGTCTTCTTGTTTTCATGAGGCATGTGGTATTGTGTGTCCTCAGGGTCCACAGGTGAACAGTCCTGCTTAGAGCCTTCAGAGCAGCGGGTCCATCTTCTTCCATCACCTACACCCTGACTCCTTCATTGTGACGCATCTCTGATCTGAGGGGCCCTCTGATAGGAAGCACCCACTCACACACCTGTGGTGGGGAGAATTCTAACAAACCCCGAGATTCCCACCACCTGGGTGTCACGCTCTGCATCATCTTTTCTCTCTTGGAGTGTTGGTGAGAAGATGATGGGATAATCACCCTCTTAATCAGGTTATAATAATCCACAACCTCCTCGTACCTAGAAGAGATTTTTTTTTGCTGGCTTTGAAGAAGGAAGCTTCCTTGTGGTGAGTGAGCCATATGGCTAGGACTAAGAGCAGCCTAGAAGCCGAGAACGCCACCCTCTAGCTTATAGCCAGCAGGAAACACAAGACCTCAGTCCTAAAACTGCAAGGAACTAAATTCTACAAATACCTAGCAAGCTTGAAACACTCAGCCACAGAAAGACTGCAGTTCTGGCCAACACCTCAATTTCAGCCTGTGAGACATTGAGCTGAGGGCACTGTCTGAATTTTCCCAGACTTTGACGCACGGAATAATCAGATAATAAATACATGTAGTATTAAACCATTGAATTTGTACTAATTTATTACAGAGTAATAAAACCCGAATATACATGTGTGTGTGTCGATATAGATATAGATGATATAGATATATACATCCAGTTTCCCACTGGCAAGGAATTTTCCATATGGAAGACTCATTATCATCTTGCTATGGTATTTCTACAGTGTTTTCTCATGAAAAAGTTTCAGTTAAAAAAAATGACCATTACTTGTTATTAATGGTACATAGGCAATTTAAGGTGTTGATGAAAGTCCTGCAGGTTATCTAGCAAGGTGAGGTCAGTGGTTATGATTCATGTTATTTTAAGGTACCTGATATTATTCAGAACTCACATTTCTGAATTTAACTTTCCAGAATAGTGATAAACTACGCATGTGTTGACAATTTGTACTTCAACTTTAACAATTCCATTAAAGCTCTGAATTTCAGTCCACTATTTTTGAGTGAAATGTGTTGAGTAAGTATCTTTTGCTTTAAGGAAATTCACAGAACTTAAAGTGGTGTTCTATTCCTTCCAGGGAAGAGTTTTTCCTAAAGGATGACTCCGCAGGGTACTAATGAGTGCTACAGGAAAAGCATCTGTTGTCAAGAAAGACTGAGAAGTCTTGGGTTAAAGAAAGTTAAATGGGTTTCTCCAAATGAGTGATCAGAACTGCGCTGGGAGCCCTTTTCCTCAGAGCTTCTTGCAAATGCTGCCAGGGAGAATGCTATCTGGAATCAAACAAATTCTCAAGAGATGTGAGAATTTTGTTGTTGTATGACAGATTCTACAATCGATTTACTGATTTAAAAACTGAAAATAAGGGTGTATCCCTACTGTTTTGAAATTGTATAGAAGTTACCTTTTTCTGCCCAATGTAAAAAGAATTCAAAAGATTGAGGATGGAGTCTTATGTTCATAAAATTCTTAGCCCATTGCTTCTGTATTTTAATGGGGAAAACTGTCTAAAATATCCATCTCCTTTAAGACTCTTTGTAGGTGACTGAGTTTCCAGTGACTACCTAAGACAGAGAGAGTTGATTCTTCATTAGTGTTGATGTCTTGAAAATGATTTTCTTCTCTGAGTTCACTCAGAAGTGGGCTAGTCAGCCTAAACTGTGATGCTCTGTGCTCACTCCCAAGTTCATTGCTCTGTGTTATAAGCAGGAGAGTTCACCAAGGTCTGCCCAGCGTTGTACTCCCTTCAATCCTTAACCTAGTGCCTCCACTTTCTCATCTGTAAAATGGGATAGAAAGAAAGTCATCCACAATGCTAATTTAGAAGCATTAAGTGAGATAATGTGTTTACAGTGATTAGCATGGAGCCTGTTCTATAGCGCATCTTTACACAGAGCCCTGGAAGCAAAGATCAGATGCACATCATGAAAGCATCATGGATTCTCCAAAACGGCCACTGGAGAAATCATCCTCTCTCCTAGAAAATGCACATGGTCACAATACCCCATAATTATCCTATGAGGAATATCCACAGCAGGGTGCATTTATCTAACTGGTAAAAGAAGTTTAAATTTAACTTGCATCCAAGTTTCGAGGGGTATCATTTTACTCCATCTGTGCTCATCCAGTGGAAAATTATCTTCTAAATATGATGTTATCTGAGTTTACATGAAGCTGTCTTTTTATCAGTTCATATTCTATAAATAAGTAGTTAAGATTTACTGCTCTAAAAGATAGTAGTAGAAACATTTATTTAATCTAAAATTCTCACATCATGAATGATGTATTTGCACAGCTATGGTCAATGTCCTTGTCACATTTCATTTAATTATATGCAAATATTTGGAACTCTTGGGAGTTTTCCTGGCTCTCTATGCTGGGATTTCATCATTTAATGGATCTGGGAATTGGAAAATATGTATGTGTTATCAACATCACTTTCTTACAATTTAAATCCCAAGGAACTGCATTTTGTTGTTCTTTTACTGGTCAATTTACTATGGGAAATTAATTGTGTTCCTCTTAAATTCAGATTTTAAATGACTTTTTAAAATAACTCAGGTAATTTAGTTAGATTCTTATTATGGCATTAATATTTCCTGCCAGCACTTACGGATAATGACCTATATACCATAATTTAAACATGTACATGTTTGAAACTAAAAGTCAAAGTAATGTTGCCTAAGTGATACTTTCTATTTACAACACAGTTACGATAATTGAAATATCAGGTTTTCCATTCATTCATCCCTCCGTCCATCCACCCATCCATCCATCCATCTTTCAGTAATCACTGTTCGAACATCTATACCATGTGCAAGATGCTGAGATTTCTCCTGAGAATTCTCAGACACCAATGGTTAAAATAAACCTGTGAAATTTAAGGAAGACATGTGGAAGTGCCATCAGCCCTACAACAACTACTTATGAAAAGAGTTAAGATGCAAGAGGGACTTAGTGTTACATAACAGTAGTACACAGTAATTGTCACTCTGGCCAATCCCATGAACCACCTGATCGAGGACTCTGTGTCTGACAGACTGACTTGTTTCATATACAGGTGCCATTGTCTTCCTTGATCATGGTACTAGAATTGCAACACATGCAGCAGTTTAGTTACCATGAGCAATCAATTCTGCCTAAGTTATCCATGCCCTAAAAGTGGAATATCATTGCTAACAAAAGGAAAACCTTAGAGAAATCTTAGCCCCTTAGCCCCTTTAATAAAAGTTGAAAATCTTAATCAAAGAAAATAAAAGACCTACTAGTTAGAAATAATAAGTTATCAAAATAGTTGGATGCAAATATTATTTTTGTAATAAAGCTTAAAATTTTTGAGCCCTGGTTTTATAGATACTCAAGATGTGTGCCTCCTGTTCCAGCAGTCATCCAAATGAAAAGCATAGAGTATGATGGTGGCCTTCCCAGAACATGCAGTCCCAACTGAGGGACAAGGTTAATTTGAAAGCCCACAGGATGAGTGGGGCTCCTTGTTCTCCAGTGATGTTTCTGTTGGCTTCCCTCCTGATACGGTTGGGCTACGTCCCCATCCAAATCTTATCTTGTAGCTCCCAAAATTCCCACGTATTGTGGGAGGAACCCGTTGGGAGATAATTGATTCATGAGGGCAGGTTTTTCCCTTGCTGTTCTCATGAGTGAATAAGTCTCATGAGATAAAATGGTTTTAAAAACAGAAGTTTCCCTGCATGAGCTCTCTTCTTTTGTCTGCAGCCATGTGAGATATGTCCTTCACATTCCATTGTGAGGCCTCCACAGCCACGTGGAATTGTAAGTCCAATAAACCTCTTTCTTTTGTAAATTCCCTGGTCTTGTGTATGTCTTCATCAGCAGCATGAAAACAAAATAATAAAGCAAATTGATACTGTGAGTGGGGTACTGCTGAAAAGATACCCCAAAATCTAGAAGTGACTTTGGAACTGCGTAATAGGCAGAGGTTGGAACAGTTTGGAGGGCTCAGAAGACAAAAAATGTGGGAAAGTTTGGAACTTCCTAGAGACTTGTTGAATGGTTTTGCCCAAAATGCTAAAATGCTAATAGCAATATGGACAATAAAGTCCAGGCTGAGGTGGTCTCAAATGGAAATGAAGAACCTGTTGGGAACTGGAGCAAAGGTGACTTTTATTATATTTTAGCAAAGAGACTGGTGGAATTTTTACCCTGCTCTAGAGATTTGTGGAATTTTGAAGTTGAGGGAGATGATTTAGACTATCTGGTGGAAGAAATTTCCAAGTGGCAAAGCATTCAAGTGGTGACTTGGGTGCTGTTAAAAGCATTCAGTTTTATAAGGGAAGCAGAACATAAAAGTTTGGAAAATTTGCAGCTTGACAATGGGATGGAAAAGAAAATCCCATTTTCTGAGGAGAAATTTAAGCTAGCTGCAGAAATTTGCATAAGTAACAAGGAGCCAAATGTTAATCCCCAAGACAATGGGGAAAATGTCTCCAGGGCAGGTCAGAGGTCTTTTTGGTAGCCCCACTCATTACAGGCCCAGAGGCCTAGGAGGAAAAAGTGGTTACGTGGGCTTGGCCCGGGGTCCCTGTGTTGTGTGTGGCCTAAGGACTTGGTGCCCTGCATCCCAGCCACTCTAGCCATGGCTGAAAGGTGCCAACATAGAGCTCGGTCTGTGGCTTCAGAGGGTGCAAGCCCCAAGCCTTGGCAGCTTCCACATGGTGTTGAGACTGCAAGTGCACAGAAGTCAAGAATTGGGGTTTGGGAACCTCCACCTAGATTTTAGAGGATGTATGGAAACACATGGATGTCCAGGCAAAAATTTGCTGCGGGGTGGGGCTCTCATGGAGAATCTCTGTTAGGGCAGTTTAGAAGAGAAATGTGAGGTCAGAGTCCCCTCACAGTGTCCCTACTGGGGCACCACCTAGTGGAGCTGTGAGAAGAGGGCCACCATCCTCCAGACCCCAGAATGGTAGATCCACTGACAGCTTGCACCACACACCTGGAAAAGCTGCAGACATTCAATGCCAGCCTGTGAAGGCAGCCGGGAGGGAGGCTGTACCCTACAAAGCCACAGGGTTGGCGCTTCCCAAGACAATGGAAACCCACCTCTTGCATCAGTGTGACCTGGATGTGAGACATGGATTCAAAGGAGATCATTTTGGAGTTTTAAGATTTGACTTCCCTGTTGGATTTTGGATTTGCATAGGGCCTGTAGCCCCTTTGTTTTGGCCAATGTCTCCCATTTAGAATGGCTGTATTTATCAAATGTATTTAGGAAACAACTAATTTCTTTTCGATTTTACACCCTCATAGGCAGAAGGGACTTTGCTTGTCTCAGATGAGACTTTGGACTGTGGACTTCTGAGTTAATGCTGAAATGAGTTAAGACTTTGGGAGACTGTTGGGAGGGCATGATTGGTTTTGAAATGTGAGGACATGACATTTGGGAGGGACCAGGGGCAGAATGATATGGTTTGGGTCTCTGTCCCTACCCAAATCTCATCTTGTAGCTCCCATTATTCCCACGTGTTGTGGGAGGGACCTGGTGAGGGTCTGGGTGGACCCACATGGAGGTGGATTTTTTCCTGTGCTGTTCTCATGATAGTGGTAAGTCTCACAAGATCTGATGGCTTTAAAAATGGGAGTTTCCCTGCACAAGCTCTCCTCTCTTGTCTGCTGCCATATGAGATGTGCCTTTCACCTTCCACCATGATTGTGAGGCCTCCCTAGCCACATGGAATTCTCAGTCCAATAAACCTCTTTCTTTTGTAAATTGACCAATTTAAAAAATTGGGTATGTCTTTTTATCAGCAGCGTGAAAATGGACTAATACACCTACTAAAGCCAGGAGCAACATTAGCCAGGAGCTTCCCAATCTGCAAGCAAAAGAAATGTATTTTCTCACAAAAGCAAATATTCTTTCTAAATGAAGTGACAACATCATGACCCAATAATCTGTTTATGAATGCTGTTGAGAGATTTATTTCTGAGATTTACGGCCATTTCTTTCTGAACTTAATTTAGTTCTTGGAGTTATAATTAAGTTTATTTATCATTAGGAATACTATTAATGCATTTTATTTTATTTTATTTTCTTGCCATAGCCTAAACACATTTCTTACATCTTCCTTTTTTAATCTTACCTTTTTTTTAACTTAAGTTTTAGATTATCAGGCAGCAACTCTGCTGCTTTCTCTGTGCCCACTTTTGTGGACTTCTCTCTCCTTCCATCTGTGTGACAATCTGGGAAATAGACGACTAAGCTGATAGAGAAAGTATCAAGGAAACAGCCAGATACAGCATGATGTGAGGACATCATCTAAATCCTTGCCACCAGGTATGGGTCAGCAATATCCCTGTTGCTCACCTGCTCCCTAAATCGGACCCTGATCCTGGCTGCCATTACTGACATGGCTATTTTCACATAACTGAGCACTACAGTGCAATTAAAATATTCAGGATGTTTAAATCAAATGTATAAGTTGAATTTAAACATTTCTAGACTTTAAAATACTTAACATATGGCAATGATATAAAATAGTTCATTTATCTTGAAGTTTCCTATAAAATAAATAATTATCCAAATCAGTGTTTAAAGACTGGATCTTCATCTCCTTTAATATGATTTGAAAATCATTCTGCTGCATGTTTCTAAAACATAAAATGGTGATTAAAAAATTAAATGGGCAAATTTCTTTTAAATTCATATTTTTAGTCACAGATATTTATTTTTATTATATTTGTTTATTTTATATTTATTTTTCCTAATGCATGCTGTATATACATTCTTTAGTTTCCGGCTGTACAAATCATTCTCCTTATCACTATAAACACACACATTTATATATTAAAATATGATAACTTATAATGGAGGTCACTTATATGCCAGTTCATATATAAGGTTATCTAAGCCAACAAATGCAGTTACAAATCTGTTCTAGAATGTTGCTTCTTTAGTAAGGTGGGATGTTTCTTATTCAAAGCCCTCTTTCAGGCCTATAGAAAATGCTTCAGTTGTTATTCATAGAATTCTCTACCCTGAATAAATGTTTTTATTTATTTTTCTCTCTTAGGAAACATTGCAAAATTTAAGCAAGTGTACTGACTGCATTTTGCTTCAATTTCTGTTCACTTAGACAAATAATTCTATAAAATTTATAGAATTATAAAATTCTATATAAAAATAATTCTATAAAAATTATAGAATTATAAAATTCTATATAAAATTCTCTATAAAAAGAGCAGATGTTTCATAAAAACATCTGCTCTTTCAAAATATGAAGACAGTGGCCAGGTGCGGTGGCTCACGCCTGTAATCCCAGCAAAAGTGCAAAAGTGGCCTCCCAAAAGGGAGGCAAAGGTGGGCAGATCACGAGGTCAAAAGATTGAGACCATTCTGCCCAATGTGGTGAAACTATGTTGTCTGTACTAAAAAAGCAAGAATTAGCTGGGCATGGTGGCATGTGCCTGTAGCCCCAGCTACTCAGGAGGCTGAGGCAGAAGAATCACTTGAACCCAGGAGGCAGAGGTTTCAGCGAGCCGAGATTGTGCCACTGCACTCCAGCCTGGCAACACAGTGAGACTCCGTCTCAAAATAAATAAATAAATAAATACAAATAAATCAATAAAATGAAGAAAATATTTTTCAATTGCTTAATTTTCCTATAAATGTAAGTATATAGAATAAGAATAATTGCTATGTTAGGGTGAGTATAGAAATCTAAGTTTTCTCTTATACTGTTACAGAAAAAAAATGTTAGTTTTCTTTATTTCAGAATGCTCCCCAATATTAGCGGTTGCTTGGCTTTGTTGCACTCTGAAGTTTTCTAATCATATTCAGATAGAACATTACAAAATATCGGGAATGAGATGTGTGGTTGTTCAAACAAGAATTTACACAGGCAGACGCAGGTGACAGCAGCAGCAGGAAGCCTACATTTATAAACACACACACACACATATATATATATGGAATTCCACAAAATTATAATCCAAATAGGAGTGTAGAGGCTCTCGTGCAAGAGATTTTGGACAGTAGGTCATGGTGCCAGTTTCAAAGGCACTGGGCTAATTAGTAGTAATTGCATTTCTGCAGTTCCTTGTTACCAGCAGAATCAAACTCAAAGTGCTTAGCTTCTCTGATATTTGGAAAAGTCTCATCCATGGCACTGTGTTAACCACTCCCAACCCTGTGGCCTGTATCCTAGCCACATGCCACAGTCTGATAGCTCACAAATGCTGTGGGTTCAGGCCTCTATGCTTTTGCCAGAGCCGCCATCATTCATGCAGGATTCTGTTCTCCTAAATTTACCTGAAAACACTACTCCTTCTTTGTGCTACCACCGTACCCTAGAACTGGTGAAGGATGCAATACCCAGTGACCTGTCTGTGCAGGGGTCTCCCTAACAGACTGTGAGACTTGAGAAGACAGTACTTATCTATTTCTCATTCCTTTATTTCTGGCCAAGCACTGGACACTTGCTATTTATCACACAGCAGGCACTTGGCAAGGATCAAACCTCACAGCACTTCCTCTGTAAGACATAGTGCTAATGTGGCCCCTGCACCAGAAAACAAGCTGCTGTCCCTTGGATAATTTTTCACAACTTTTGGTCAATGGTGTTCAAAATCTTTAAAAATACTGAATAACTCTTTACTCAATAAACAATTTTAAAAAGATAAAAAGAGAGAAAGATCAAGCTGCTAGAGTTCAAATGGGTCAGAGACCAGGAGTGCATCCAGTTGTGAGTCCCCCACCAACTCCCCCCAATAGAGGCTCAGCATGGCATCTTTCACGAAAGACGGCAATGGGCGAATAATGCACTACATGTGATGACCAGTCATTAACCAATAACCTCTGACCTTTGAGATGCAGGCAAGAGGGCTGGAGGGAATCTTTGAGAGAAATTATCCCCGTTCTTGACCTTACCACCCTTATTTCTTTACCTTGTTGCATTGAATTGGCTGTGATCTCCAGTACAATATGGTATTGAATGCTAGCAGCCCTGGCAGGAATCCTGGGCTTTTTCTTGACTTTAACAGAAAGGCTTCTAACCTTTCATCACTAAGTATGTTTGTGGTAAGATTTTAATAGGTATCCTTCATAAGGTGAAAGCTCCCATTCACTCTATGAATTATTCACTCACAATTCATATTATGATGAGTGTTAAACTTATCAAATGTTTATTCTACATCTATTGAAATGATTGTAACTTTCTTTCTCTCTTAATCTTATCAACATAAAATGCATTATTTACAAGATTCTCCACTTGGTCACTATAAATATCATATTGTGAATATAAATATGTAAATATAAGTGAAATGTAAATATGCATGTATACATGTGTAATTTATATTTAAAGCCTGATGAATTTACTCTGTACAAGATTGTACAGTCTGTACAATGCACAAAAGAAGCCATGTGAGAGTGTGGAAATTCAGCCAGAATCACCTCTTGTGCCCTGAGCCTTGACATAGGGCTCTCTGTGCCCAGAGGAAGGGCACCAAGTCTTTGCACAAGAGCATGCTGGCTACCTACCAAGACCTGAGCTTATGGTGTTGTGACCTCCAGCAGGGTAAACTTGTTCTACTTCATACAAAGGCACTTTACAGGATAGCAGTGCCTTTGGATGCCATTTATTTCTAATTCTCAGCCCCAGCGCCATTTACCCAGTAACTCAAGCACTGGACATATTACCTTGGGTGAACCTGCTAAAAAGGTCCTCCTCACTTTCAAATGAATTTCCATTTCCATCTGCTGATAGCTCTTTAACTTCCAGTGCCTTTCCCTACTCCTAAAGGTGGCCCTGGAAAAAGCCATGAAAGTTTAAGTAAAGAAGAGAAAGATAATACAACTTAAAATGTTGAAAGAACTCTTCCCTGCATGTCTCCTTACAAATGCGATGACCATTTGGGGACTTCTGGTGAAACTGTTTCATCTGTGCAACTGGCCTCAAACTTGAAACAGACAGTTCTCCCTTAATCTGAATTCTGTCAATGCATGTAACGCAACGCCTAAGAAACTATTCATGGAGCAGTTACTTTATGCCAGGCACTGAGAATGTCCTGAGGATGCAATGATGAACCAAAGAGACAGGGCACCCGCAGCTGGGGAGTTTGGAATCTCAAGCGATTCTCCGAGAGTATCCCTTGGTCCCTCATGCAGAAGCACAGGAAAGCCCCAGCATCACCAACTTCCTCTCACTTCGTGTTCACCAGTGACTTTACCCTAATATAGTTATGAGAACATGATTTATAATTTAAAGCTGTGCCAAGCAAATATCTGTGCTCCACTGAGATGTAAATGAAATGTCTGCAAAGTGCCAGGCTTGTAAAACCTCCTTTGGTAACAGGAGGCCTGTTGTAAGTAGTTATGTAGAAAGCCTATCATTTTTACCTTGAGTGCTTAGGCTGGGAGTTAATTCAGATTCCTCTTAAACCAAGAAGGCAGAAGCTGAGAGGTTCACAGTAAGCTCACAGTCATCCCTACTCAGAGGCCTCTGCTATGCAAACAGCAGTGCTAAAGCAACAAAGGGAAGTTACAAATTCTGCTGAGGGAAAATAAACCAAGTCTACTTAGAAAAATTTACAACATCCATTGATGACTTTTCTTTCCCCACAAAACATCAAGTAAAATTTAGAAGCCAGTTGTCAGAATTTTAAAAATTAACAATTTCTATCAGAATGAAATGACGTTTCCCTTGTCCAGATTTATCTCGTTATACTGTAGATGTACAGATATACATGGGGTATATCTGAGAAAAGCAGGGCTCTATAGAGCTGAATATGACAATCCAGACAAGGAGAGAGCAGTGCAGGCCCTGAGAAGGTTGTGTAAAACATGTGCACCTGAGGAGAAGCCTGTCAAATCCCTTCAGGAAGGCACACACATGGAAGCACCAGATTTGTGGTTTACAAAATTCAACATAAATCACAATGGGTCAGAATTATTTCTATTTCTAGTTTAAGACACAAGCTAAAAGACCCATTTGTTTTCGTGAGATTTGCAATTGAAAACATAACAACTGCACTGAAGACCCACAGGCCAACCCCTATTCTGTCATGTAAACCATGAGGGCTCCTCAGTGGACATAATACAGCACCCTCAGGACCGTAAGCAAGCCACTACCACAACTCTAGGAAAACAACAGAGCCTCAGTCAATTCCAATGCCAACTCCTCTTGTTGAAACAAACGTCTTGGCATCGTCATTTGTATGACAGTCCCGTTGAGCACTGACCTCCTGAAGTCTCAATAACCACCCAAGAAAACCCAAATGATGGCATGCGACTTCTTCAGAGAAGCCTGGCTCATCAACAAGGAGCTTAAAGTTATGAGCTTGACTCCTTCCATTCTTTGAACACCTGTGGCTTGCGTTCAACTATGACACTTTCTATCAAGCTTCTGTATTATTTGGTCTTGGGATCTTTCTGATTCCAGAGTGACAGCTCCTTAAGGTCAAGCTCAGCAAGTCAACCAGCTTCATATTCCACCCAGCTGCATCCTGAGTGGTGCCTCACACTCATGGTTGTTCAAGGCTTGTTGTGAGAGAACTAAGCTGGACTAGACGACTAGACTGCAGTTGACGTGCATGAGGTGCGGCATGGGAAGTAAGACTGTATTTGATGAACATGCAGGATGATGGCCTGCAAAGGGCTCAAGGCCATTATGTTTACAATTTTATTTACAGGAGGAAGCTCAAACATTGGAATTCGTACCATTTTAAAGTATGAGATTCAGATTTCTTTTCTAATGAGGCTCTCCATATTAGTTACATGCGCTCAATTCTTGCCTGTGGGGGCCTGATAAGGTTCTGGAAGGTCACTGCCAAGTATTATCTAATATCAAAACCAATTTTAATGACTGTACACTATTACTGCAGGCACACGGATTTTCAATGCTAACATTTTACCATTTGGAGCAGCCTTGCAAAGCTAATTAGAAAGAATTTGAAATAATTTAAGAATATGAACAGGAAATGAGATGTTCATAAGCATATATCATCGAAAGAAAAGCTAAATGTGAACTAAGAGTAGCTCCATTTTAGTGTGAAGAATCTCTTTGAATGAGAACACAAAATGTGTTGCATTGTAAGAGACAGTAAGAATGAACCCAAGAGTAGACAAGAACAATATAATGCACAAGAATAATCACTTCGTCTGAAAAGGTGGTGACACTCATTTCCCAAATTGCCATTACCTTTAAAAAAAAAATACATTAAATAACTAGGTTCATTTATTCACTATCCTACTCTGCAAGGTGTTGAGAAAACAATAGTGAATAAAATATTGTTCCTGATTGTAAAATCATAAAATGTCATTTTTTAAATAGTATTAAGCTTTAAAACAAATTAGTTCATCTAATAGTGTAATGGAAATTTTCTCTTTGAAATTGAACTAAATCCAAGTTTATATAACTTATTTTGAAGAAACATCAACCTTAAATTTGAGTTTTTTAAGATTAGGAGTACTTACCTAGGTAAATAAATTGTAATAAGGAAGGAAGTTGTAACTAAATTTGAAGCAATGATTGTGGAAAAGGAGAATATGACTATACACATTTATCTGAAACCGTAACATTATGTATGTATATACAATCAGATAGCTTGCCTCTTTTAGATAGTGAGATCAACATGTTTTCTTCTCTGTAAGAGAAAATAATTTAAAACATGATGTAACATTTTTTGAATTATTAATGGAGTTCTACTGTGTAAATGTTAACCCAAGAAAGTTGGTGCAGCTCTAATTATGCAACTGTGATAGCAAGCTAAAAGAACTGACTGGCCAGGCGCGGTGGCTCACGCCTGTAATCCCAGCACTTTGGGAGGCTGAGGCAGGTAGATCACAAGGTCAGGAGTTCAAGACCAGCCTGATCAATACAGTGAAACCCTGTCTCTACTAAAAATACAAAAGTTAGTTGGGCATGGTGGCGGGCGCCTGTTGTGCCAGCTACTCAGGAGGCTGAGGCAGGAGAATGGCGTGAACCCGTGAGGCAGAGGTTGCAGCGAGCTGAGGTCATGCCACTGCATTCCAGCCTGGGCAGCAGAGGGAGACTCTGTCTCAATAAATAAATAAATAAATAAATAAATAAAAGAAAACTAAACTGAATGACTGTGCACCCCCCAAGCCTGGTACTTAAGTCCTTCCAGGAATGATGACTACTCACTTTCCAGATCTGTCCCTTGCCGCATCCCTGTACACATCCATCAGTTGATAGTGCTTCCAGTGTTAGGAGTGAATCCCATGTCCTTGGGTCCACAACCTGCACACAGCGCCTTTCAGGGAAGCTCCTCCTCTTAACTTGGCCGAATCCTGCCCGCACCGGTTGGTGCCCTTGACCCTCCAGCAAGATCACTTCTCCCTCCTTATGTTCCACTCAGTGTTCTGTCATAATTGTTCTGATGGCATCTGTGACTTCTTTACCATTTAGCTATTTGAATTATATTTTTTTTCTAAGCTAGAAAGTAGGTTCCTAGGGAAAGTTTACTGTATCCATCTACATGGGTCCTCTTGCACCAATTCTTTACACACAGTAGGTAGTCAACATGTTTTCATTGACTAAACACATAGATGAAAGATGTGAAAATTCTGTAAAGTATAGTACCACAGACATGAATCAGTCATTTAAGTCACTGAGAATTTTCTTTTCTTCCACACATAAAATTATTTCAAAATGAAGAGTATCATGTGAGATCACACCAAGCATTAGAGAAATTAATGATCAAAGATGATGCATGTAATAGGCAGAGTTTCTTTCTTCTTCTTCAGTTTCAGATGTCAAGGCCTTATTACTGAAAGCTATTAGCAATTGCAAGAAGATAAGAGAAATAAACCAATTAAATGAGCTTCATAATGAAAACTGCCCAGCGAATGTCAGAGGCTCCTCTGAGTGTCTGGATTCCATCTGTTTGCCTCTGCCACTTTGTCTCTCTATCTTTCGAGTTTGAGAGTCTTACCCTTCCAGAGCCTCTGACTTTATGTGCAGAGCCCGAATAATTTTATAAGACAGATTTCACATTCCTTTCAGCCACTGTCATTTCTCCCACACGATGACATTAGAGGTCATTCAAGGGCTGCTTTCTAATAATCTCAGATAGGGCAATTTCATGGGATTAGGATAGATCGAAACAGATGTGGGCAACACTTTACGTCATGATAGAAACAAGATGCCAAATAATAGTGTGTGGGATGTTACTTTCTCACGCAGCATGGCTTATAAAATACTGCAGGAATGTGACATGGAATGGGAAGAGTGTTCTTTGCAACTCTTTCTTCCACAGTAGAACCTCATGAGATTCTGCAAGTCAAATAGATCTTGGAAAAAAAAATATGCCATGGAGGGAAATGAAGGGACAGGTGTTCAGGAATGACAGTTACTATGGCACACCATCAGACCACAGAGAAAACCAGCTATTTATTTACTTACACTGACATATTTTGAAGACTTCTAAATGTAACCTTGTATTCCTCTTCAGAAATATTAACAAACTAACACAAGAACAGAAAACCAAACACCGCATGTTCTCACTCATAAGTGAGAGTTGAACAGTGAGAGCACGTGGACATGGGGAAGGGAACATCACACACTGGGGCCTGTCGGTGGGGGTCGGGGGCTAGGAAAGGGATAGCATTAGGAGAAATACCTAATGTAGATGACAGGTTGATGGGTGCTGCAAACCACCATTGCACGTGTATACCTATGTAACAAACCTGCACATTCTGCACATGTACACCAGAACTTAAAGTATACTAAAAAAAGAAATACTAACAAAACATATATATATACAGTAGCAGCTGTTGTGACTTTCTTGCATTCACATAGAAGAGTTCTGAACTAGGCTCCAGTTCTTAAAAACTTTTAGGATTACTAAAGGGAGAGTGCTTGGGAAGAAAGAAACAATGGAATCTATAAAAAATAGTCAATGTTTTAAAGTAATTTTTCACACTCCAACATCTGTTGTTTCTTCTTTAATTACAAGTTGCCTCAAAAATTATTATGTGCGCAAGTTGTTTTAACAACCGAAATGACACATGCTCGATAATACCATTGGAGGCACTCGGATGAAATAATTTCAAAATGGAAACTGCAAATCTTAAGCAAAACACAAATTAAAACATATTGTTGATATAATTAAGCACTTCTGTCACTTCTACCAAAGGAAGCATGGTTTGCCATGAGGCAAACCAAACAAGTATAATGCAATCAACACATATTTTGAAAGTCTCTAGCTGCATTTGTATAAACATGTGAACTGTTCCTATAGCATGCCCCATTCTTGCTCATTGAACATTGGTATTAAGATTATATTGTATATTGTGAATAATGCTACAGTGAACGTGGGAATGCAGATGCTTTACAAGGTAGTGATTTAATTTCCTTTGGGTATATGCCCAGAAGAGGGTTTGTAGGGTCCTATGGTAACTTTATTTTTAATTTTCTGAGGAACCTCCACACTGTTTTCCATACTGGCCATACCAGCCTACATCCCCACCAAGAGAGGACAGTCTACATTCTCTACACCCTCAGCAGCACTTGTTATCTCTTATATTTTTATAGTACCTGTCCTAACACGTGTAAGGTGACATCTCATAGTGGTTTTGATTTGTATTTTCCTGATGACCAGTGATGTTGAGCACCTTTTCATGTACCTTTTGGCTATTTTTATGTCTTTGGAGAAGTTTCTTTTCAAGTCCCTTGACATTTCTTAATTGGGTTATGTATATTTTTGGTATCAAGTTGTATGAGTTTTTTTTATATACCTTGGACATTAATCCCTTATCTGATATATACTTTGCGTATATTTTTCCCAACATGTAGGTTGCCATTTCATTCGGGAACAACTTAAGTGTCTATCAGTAGGTGAATGGATAAAGAAGTTGTGGTATACACACACACACACACACACACACACACACACACACACAGTGGAATATTATACAGCCTCAAAAATGAGATCCTATGATTTGTCACAACATGGATAGATGTGGCACACATTATGCTAAAGAAAATAAACCAAACAAAGCAAGAGAAATAATGCATTATCTCACTTAGATGTGAAATATAAAAAACAAAAGGTCTCATATATGGAGAGAGAAAATAAAACAGTGGTTGGCAGGAGAGTGCAGGAGGAATGAGGAGATATAGGTCAAATAACACTAAGTGGCAAATATGTAGAATGAACACCTTGACAGATCTAATGTATAACATTAGGACTATAGTTAATGGTGGTGTATTGTGTTCAGAAATTTGCTAAATGAGTAGACTGTATGAGTAGCTGTTTTTTCATCACAGAGAGAAAAACGGGTAACTATGAGAGAAGGTGGATATATTAATTTGTTCCACTATAGTAATCATATGACTATATGTATCTTTTAACATCATGCTGTATATCTTAAATATACACAATAAAATTTACTTTAAAAAAAGAGGGGAAAAAGTATACTGTGAACAGTAGCATCAACACATCAGAACAACGTAAATAATAAACTGGTACCCACAGCATTTTGATTTAAGCCTCACAAGTAGTAATACTACCCCAGGTTTAAGTAGAGACCACACTTCCCTTATTTACCCTGCTATCCCTGAGTCCATCACAGGGTGGAAACTTACTCTTTATTAAATAAATGGTGGAATAAAATGGGTAAAAAACCCAAGATGCTCAGATTCTAGGTACAGAGTGTGAGCTCAGGTAAATCTCGCTGAATACTATGATGTATGCAGGGTTTTTGAACCTGAACAAACCAAATGAAGACCACGCTATAAGCAGCACAGTCAATTAAGGAGATGACAATATCTTCTGAGCAGACATATGTCTCTGCAGCTTTTTGTCGAATTCTCTACTCACTTCATTTTAGAAAGGTGTTGGAAATGAGTCTGCAGAGGCAATATGCTGGACTCTACAACATGGAACCTACAATGGGCGATGGCTCAGGTGATCTCCACCTTTTCTGTATGTTGGATGAGCAGAGCTAATATCAATTAGAACCACAGGTTTCAGATTGGGATCCTGGGGTGGGGAGAGTGTTACGCTCACTCAGTCATAGCCCAAGTGCCACAGAGCATGAAAATATCTCCTGGAACCACGGCCCAGCCTGTACAGCAAGGTGATGGGCTGAAATCGAATTCTGAAACGGAGAATGAGCTATACAAAGATGCAAATGAATACAAGAGCCCAGCCTTCATGCTACAAGTTGCACATCACAAAAAGGAATACTTGGCTGCTGGTAAGAGGGACAACATTAGTACATCACCTAAGTTGGCTGGATGGCCAAATCTCTTTTTAAAATATATGGGCTGAGTGTGCTGGCTCATGCCTATAATCCCAGCACTTTGGGAGGCTGAAGCAGATGGATCACTTGAGCTCGGGAGTTCAAGACCAGCCCAGCCAACATGGTGAAACCCCATCTCTACTAAAAACATAAAAATTAGCTGAGTGTTACTCAGCTACTCAGGAGGCTGAGGCAGAAGAATCACTTGAACACGGGAGGCAGAGGTTGCAGTGAACTGAGATCATGCCACTGTACTCCAGCCCGGGCAACAGAGTGAGACTCTGTCTCAATAAATAAATAAATAAATAAATAAATAAGAAAAATATGAACAAGCAACACTACTCCAGGAGACCATTGCCTTCTAATTTCAATAGCAAGTGCTTGGTAGAATCAGAAGTAGACAAGGTGAGCTATAGAAATTGACCAAAAACATGTGTCCATTTTGAAGGGAACATTTAGTTGACTGAAAGGCCCAATGAGTGTTCTTTATGGATGATCAATTGATTAGCCCCAATCTGTCAGCAGGACCACAATCAAAGACTGAAAACGCATTTGGAAAAGGATATTGTCTGATTGTTTTTAAATAAGCTTCTATTAAAACTTTAAATTTAGACAGTTATTCTTAATTACTCATTTGTAACAGTTAAAAATCTGACATTTAAAAAACCAGAGACATGGGTTCCATATGACTGAGCATTTGTTATGCCTTCAAAAGAATCTGTTCATTCTGCATGTACTATCTACTCATGTAGGCCGATAAAACATTTTTTAAATTGTGACCATTTAGTAGAAATTGTTACAATTGAAATATCATTATTGTGTCTCTCTATATAAGTTCTGGTTATTTTAATATCAAGTATTGAATAATCTTTATCATGGAATTTATTGGAAAGTTATAAAGGAAAAATTGTGTGTGTGTGTGTGTGTATGTAATTTAAGTCACTTTTACAGTAGAAAATCTCTTCATGAAAACTTCTTTCAATTAACTTTGCAATCACTGTATTTGAATTATTGCAGGCATAAAATTTTTTAAAACCATAGAAATGTACAACAGAGTCTTCCAACATTATAAATAAAACATTTTGGTGAAATATTCCAGATCTCCATACCAACTGCAATTTCCAGAGATTGCTGATGATTATTTATATATCCTAGAGGCAGACTCTTGATGGATTAATTCCTATAATCCATCATTTTTCTTTTCTCTCCATCTGTGCCATACGTCATTCTTAAACTTGATTGAGAAACTTTCAGTGCTAAATTTTAGAAAACTTACACTTTTGTGGCCATCTGCTGTACCACTCAATTTTGTGTACTGATATTAACTTTTTCAAAAAGCTTAAGCCTCCTTTAACAACATGTGGCATTTTCACTCTGACAATCTTTCATCGTTGCAAGGTCTTCGCTGAGATAGTTTATAAAAAAAAAAAGAAAACAAACTTTGCATTCCCATGTTTGTGAAGATATAATATCCAGTTTCAGCAAGGGAGATCAATTATTCCCTTTGCGGAAGAATATTGGGAAATACAAGTGAATGCATTTTACAACCACAGTGCAATGGAAGAGTTCTGACTGCAACCTTCTTCATGAAGGTCAAGGTCATCTCTTTAGCTTTCGTGGAAATGGGTTACATGAAAATCCTAGATCATCGCCCCCAGATACAGCAATTGTTAAGGAGGGTCATGTCTTTCTCCATGGCTACTGAACGGTATTTGAAGGGTAGCTTCCATAAAGGGGAGGGGAAAGACAAAGCAGTTTTTGACTCAAACTAGCTGAAGCCACCAGAGATTTGATTTCACACATCAGCCTGTGCCCAACAAGGGTAGATTTTGGGGAGATGAGCCCCTTGGTGTCCTTAACTCTGTCTCCCTGCTTTGCTCCTATCCTCCTCCTCCCTGACCTAGCTACTCTCAAGGCTGCCAGCTAGTGGGCAGCAGCTCCAGCTTCACTCCCAACATTCTATTCTGTGTGCAGAGAAAGAAAGGGCCTTCCCTTCCTGTATCTCTCTTATGGAGACGAGAGAACCTTTCCAGAAACATGACTTTTCTTTCATGTGTCCCAGGCAAGAATTGGTCCACACAACAGAGAAACCCTGTGCTAAATAAATATGCCTAGCAGAAAGTAGAGTGCCATCTGGCCTAATACTCAGCATCCATGGCTATGTGATGACTGGGAGGTTCTCACTAGTCCACGGGATCTGTAAGGCAGGAGAGCCCAGATTCTGTTTAACCCCAATTATTGGACTGTAGCCTCAGAAATCCTTTTCTCATTGGTCCGTTCTAGTGTGGTCAGGATTTGTTGTCACAAAGCCAGGTGTAGTATGTGCTTTTGGGGCCGCACAGCCCCTCAGCCTTCTGTGGTCCCAGCTGTGAGCAATGTGGTGGTCAGTTCTCTGCCAGACACATCCACCTGGGGCACACGCCTTCCTTCCTGTGGCTTTCCACGTTGGGAGTCTTCTCGGAAGCCCCAGGAGACTGCTGGGTTAGTGAAGGTGCAGCCTGGGTGCATCCTCATCCAGCTGTGAAGGTGGCATATTCCTGAGAGGCATCTGCAGGCTTCTCAGAAAATCAGTTCTGCTGCCCACAGCAGTGACCTTGGTGACTAACCCTAATAGGAGCTTTTCCCTCTTTCCTGCCTTACCCCCTCATGCTCCCCACCTGCTGCTGTCGACATATATAAAACCACCTACCCTAAGCCCTTGTCTTGTCACAAAATCTACTTTAAACAGGGGTCAAGCTATGATGCCAGACTTGTCCCTCTCAGCTCCTATTCCCACAATGAAGAATGTAGTCCAAAATAAAGGCTGGGATCCTATATGTCTCTGAGGCTTTGAAGAACACACTGAGTTTGTATGCACTCAGTTCAGGGCCAGGGTGGCAGCCAGGGTGCGCTGCCCTTTTTCAGAAGTGCTAGTCACATCTTCATAATGTTTAACACTCTCTTTGGAATTCTGCAGTGCACAACCTGCACAACTGTATGCAGTGTCTTTAGGGGAGAAAGTGAAAAAAAAAAGGAGAAAGATGGGCATCACTCCTCAGATGCATCTGGATATCTGGGGCTTCCCCAAGGTTCCTTGCATTCTTCTGGACCCTCAGTTGCATGCACATTCTGAAGCCACCAGGGGTTGTCTCAATACGTGATTAACTGTTTGCTAACTGTTAACAGTTGGAACCGTTCACTTTATCAAATCTCGTATGGGTCATATTTAGCTGGATACAACAAACCTCTATAAGCTCATTAGTGTTTAAGTTAATCTTATGAAAACTACAGTCCTTAACCTTTTCAATTACTTATGAAATATTAGATGAGGCCACACAGTGTAATGGGGAAACAAGCAGGCCACCATTACAAATGTCTGGCTTTGAGGCTGGCAACGCTTCCTACAGGCTGGGCCATCTCGCTTCTTTGCTCCGATTTCTACATCTGTAAGTTGGTTATGCTAATAACAATACTACATCATTGGATTGTTGGGAGGCATTCCTCACCAATTCCCTAAGAAGTACTTTAAATGATACCTGGCATGTACAATTATAATGACAGATGATGATGGTGATGAAGAATATTATTTTTATCTATAAAAATTCTGCATGTTTTCAGTGGAGTTAGAGTCAACTATTTTATGTATTTCTTAAACTTTATTTTAGAAAATTTCCTTTCTAGGATTATAACATGGTATTTTCATGAACAAAGGATAAACTGAGTTGTGTCTAATCCAGGTCCACTGGCTTTTTAACATAAGAACAGCTTCTAGCCACATCAATAAGTAGGCCATACAAATAGCCAACTATCTGTATAGGGTTTGTACCAGTATCCTATTCAATAGTAGTCTGTATGAATACCCTACTATTCACATAGGGTCGGCATCAGTGAGGTTTCAGGGGTATTGTTAAGGGCAGCAAATGAACTTTTGGAAATGGTTCTAGGCCCAAAGTAAAATAACAATCCTTTAACAAACACATATAATTTAATGTGAGCTGTAATGTTCAAGTATCCCCAGCTTAGTATATGGTGGGATGACATTGCCCAAACATAACCAAATAAACAAACAGGAGTGAATAAGGAGAACACTTGTCATGTATCTCTTCATAACAACCCGCCTGCCATCTAAGGCAGGACTATGAATCTCTAGGAAGCCACTGTTCAAAAATGAGGAAGCACCAACTATGAATACAAAGGAAACTAACAATTACAAACGAACAAGCAGCCAATTTTAAAACAGCTTGTTCAATTGTACAAAGGTCAGTCATCTCTCTCAGGCTACGTTTCCTGTATATTTTTGGACAAAAGGAAGTGCCAGCTGTCTCACTTGAGTAAAAGCACATACCCCTGCAAGCAGGTTGTTACGCTCTTGAAAATATTTTAGTACTATAAATTAAATGGGGAAGTAGAGATAATTTTTTACAGTCTAGGAAGACAGGAAATGAGTATTTCTAAAACCCACAGGAAAACATTGTCCATGGAGCATTAAGATGCTGCTCACCTGATACCAGTCAAATAGGAAACTTACAGATAAAATTGTCCCAGAAATCAAAATTCTATCAGAGTCTAGTAAGATATACTACAAAGATGCTCAGAAAATGTTTTACAAAATATATCCTGAAAAATATAGTTTTTATACCATTAAATTATTTATACTTATGAAAACACTAGCATTGTCAGAAGTTAAAATTAAAACATTTCTTGAAATGAAACTACAAAAATCATCTACAGTTTGCTTTAAATATCACCAGTTAAGAACAGTATAATAATTAAAATTTATACGAAAATATTTACAACAAGCATATGGTTTGTAGAAAAATCCTGAACATGGATTCAGAACCCTAATTCTGAATAAAAGCAGTAATAATAGGCAGATGAGGCTACATGCAGCTCATACTTTTTAAAAAGTGTGTAACATGTGAGCCTCAAATAGTTTTTGTCATATTAGTGAGGCTGTTTAAAGTTGGGCTTACACACACATTACTGGCCAGAGGCAAATACAGCTGAGACTGCTGAGAAACACGACTGGAGCTAAAACAAATACAAAATATGCCTGTTTGGGGCTTTTGAATGGTCTTGTTTCATGGGTATGAGATATTAGATCTTTCCCATTAATTTCACTGTTCTTGTTCCTGTACTTCCTGAGGGAGATACAGCATCCTGGATTGTCTCAGGACCTCTGAGTGGAAAGACCTGGACCCGGGGTCTTGCTGTCTCCAGCTGCAGGGTTTTTGGGCACCTAACTGGTTTTCTATAGGTCTTGACTTTCTCATTTGGAAAATCAGGAAAACACGTGACGACCTTCCCCAAAGCATTTTGCAGACCCCAATGTGCTACACAAAAATGTGGTATTTTGTAATGTCTGTCATTATTTTCATATGTCACAACCTCTTTAAACTTCCAATGGTCAGGTTTCATTTGCTCTGAAGATTATCCATTGTGCCATTATTTGACACAAACAAATGTTAGTGTGTTATAGCAACTCTGATTGACCCTCACAGAATCCCTTTGGACAGCATGTATTGATTATAATGTCTTTCTTCTTGACCTTTCCAGGCTTTCCGTGGTCTGGTTCCTTTGTATCTAGGAAATAAATATCTACCCTATGCTTCCTGTTGCTCCCTTCAATCATAGCTTTTGGTCAATTGTTTCATACTTTACATGATATTTCAGTAAGAAACACAGTGCTGGCAATACTAAGTCTGTTGTTCTTTGTAAATTATTTTTGCTGTATCTGATGCTGTCTTTAGCTCTGATACAGCAAAAAAGTAATTTAAATCTGCTAAACGTTTGAGGAAATTTTGAGTTGCATTAATTTAAGAACTAATTCTATGTATACAACATAATATCTTATATCTTTCTTCCTTTCATGTGTTGTAATTTTCAGCCAAAATGTAGAGTGAAGATTTGTGTTATGAGTTTATCTTCGATTAATTCCTATGCTCAGGATGATCTCCTAATAGTACTCTTATGGTTGGCTAAAATGATCACAATATGATAAAAATCAAGAATGTAAATCAAGAGAAGAGCTATAGAAAGACAAAAAGCTCCTCTTTCTTTTAAGCTACACTTCAACCTAAATAGGAGTAAAGAAAAGTAAGGCTTATCATTTATCACTTAACATTGGGCAAATAAATTATGCAAATGGAGTTGTGCCATTAAATTCTATTTGTGCCCAGAGGACCAGTTCTCAAATGCTGGTCCAGTCCCCCACTGGCAACTTGCTACTGGGCAAGTTCATTACTCTTTCTCAGGCTGATTTTTTCCATCTCTAAGCAGAGGTAATAATGAAAACTGCCTTGCAGGGATACAGAGAGAATAAACATAATAAATTGTAATTACTCTTAGTATAGTGCATGGCATGTAGTAGGCACTCAACAAAAGTTATTTTATGATGTAATACAGGATTTCAGGCTATCATTAAATATTAACTCCAGCATGTGTAGTTATAACTTAATTTCAATATTTAATTTGACATCACCTAGTAAGTCGGGATTTGCAAAGCTTCATCCAACAAGAATTGTTACAGTTACTATTGTCAAAACAGGGTAAAAAGGAAACACACATATGATGGTGATAATCATTTCTATTTTATAAATGTCTGTGTTAGACTTGGCACTGGGCTAGGATATATAGAAATATTAGGTACTATACGTAATCTTCTAAACAGCTTTGTCATTCAAGAGCTCATGGTTCATATTTCATTTGAAAACAACCATGTGGAGAAGTAGAACAGCAGGTCAAATCTCACAATGACTCAGAGGCAGAGCCCCTCTGACCCACCATCCTGCTCCTTCCACCTGCTCGGTAAAGTCACAGGCATGAGGGGCTGAGACACAGACCTGGAGAGCAGCAGCAAGGACCAGAGGACCCCAGACGCTGCTGTGGTAGTTTAGCCTACTTGGAAGTGGGGAGTAAACATCTGTTTTTTAAGTGTCTCATTCTGAGCTCATCGGAGCTATCAGCCACCAGGGAGGGACATTTGCTAGAAGTGGTCCCTCAATCAGTTGGACACACGTGCCCCAGGGTCCAAAGAAGGAATGCCAGAGTCAGGGTCCAGAGAAGGAATGCCAGGGTCACAGAATCATCAATTTCAGGGTCTGGCCCTGCATTTTGCAGAGCAAGACAGAAGCCCAGAGGGCAGTGAGTGTATCTCAAGTTCACAGAGTTAAGTGACAACACAAGATCCAGGTCCTTCCTCTGTGTCTGTCAATCAGCTCCCCAAACTAACCCAAGGCTCCGGAGTTTCCCAAGCTTTCGACATTGAGCAATTTACAAGTAGGGATTCGTGGAGAGAACTAATAGCTCTTGGCAAGGGTCCTTCACTGCCTCTTTGTTGAGATTCAGATAAAGGCTTGGTGACTTAGTCTAAGACAAGGACATAGAAATTTCACAAGTGAAGCTGGGAAAATCCTTTCATGAAATTTCAGCTTTAAAGTGTTGGCAGAAGCAAAGATTCTTGAGTCTTTTCTAACCGATGCATACCTGAACTTGAAATAATCAATTCTTTCTTTTTCTATAAGCTGTCATAATAATCAAGAAATTCAGGTTGTTATACTTTCCACAAACATGTTCTGTATTGTGTAAATGACATTTCACTAGCCAACTCCCATTTTTAGTAAGATGGAGTTCAGAGAGAAGCAGCTGAAGCCCGTGGAAAACAATTAAAGAAATGAGACTAGGAAGGAGCACTCCAGCGTGAGACCTGACAGACCTTACAGATGGCGCCCTCCTTGATACAGGAGCTCTGGGTAAGAAAAACCATCACCGCCTTCTACAAGGAATGACGCTGAGACTCAGAAATGTCACCTCTTCTTATCCAGTCACACACTGGCAAGCAGATGGTCACTTCATGACTCAAACATCAATACTTTTTTTATACTTAGAGCTACTATCTTGATATTAGAACTCAACAAAAGCCAAACCCTTTGTGGCCAAAGATTTATGAACTGCAGCTAGAATATGAAGACCAAAAATGTTGCTTTAGCTAGGTAACTACCATTTTTAAATCAACTTCTTAGGAATTCAACTGATAGTATAGATCTTGCAAACAATCCAAAGAAACCGAGCCCTCCCTTTCTACTGCTTGCACTCCTCAGTTGGTGTGAGCTGGCATTCCTACCTTAGGACAGACAGAAACCGAAAAGCATGGGAGAAGCCATGTCAGAAGAAAAATAAATAGACTTCTACCACTGAGAAGTAGATTGCTCCTCACTGCCGCAATAACACCTTCCTAGAAGTAGACTACCCAAAGGCTAAGTTTGGTGGTAAAAACAAAAAGAAAAACAAACCCTTAAAATTGCGAAAAAGTGACAAGAGTCTCTTTGGAGACATATGTATTTTTCTGGATTTGAAAGCAGCGGTTACACTTGTTTCATAAACTGTAATTCTGTAATAAAGCAATAAATACATTGATATTTTAGAAAGACCTTCAATGTTTACATTTATAATCAGATGTATGTCACACATACACACCTATTACAGTAACTACATAAAAATGCTACATTCTTGCTTAATATAATTTTTTTCATTCATTAAGCTATATTTGAAGGTAACTATAAAAGTCAATTAACAATGAGAAAATTAATGACGTGGACTGTTTTCTGAATTTTTCACACTGCAATATATTTAGAAACTAAGGCGTGAGATCAACCCAGATCATCCATTCCTGTGGTTTCCCAGCAAATGAGACAAACCTTGACATGGCAATGCAGACCTTGGTGGGCACACATCATGCCACCAGGAACAAAACATGACATTCTTCAGCAAAACAGAAAGTTACCCCATTTGAATGGTTTTCCTAGAACATGTGAGTGTTCATAAATTTGCCATTTTAAAATTATTTAAAATAAATAGTTTTAAATGTCAGCATCTGAAATATCAATAAACATATATCTTCATGAAGATTTTTCATGGTCTACAGTTAGTTCAGGCTGATCTGGAAAGAACTGTCTTTATAATAAGTACTAGATTACATAAGAGCTATAACAATATCTTTTCCAGTGTGAAGGGGAAGAAATCTAATTGTAATTTCCAATAACAGAAATCTCCTTGGGTCTGGTGTAATATCTGACAAAGCACCTCATAACCCTCTTCCTGTCTCTGAATTTCCCAAGGATATCTCGGCTATGTGGTTTCTGCATGTCACAAAAGCAGGCTTTACAGCAGCACATAAACATTGCTCAGCCTCACAAATCAAAGGATAAAGAGGCTGCAAAGGCCAACTGGAAAGATCAGTGAGGAAGGAATTTAGCTAGACCTTCTCGTGCTGAGCTTCTCCATCAAAACGTTTGCCACTGTGTCCACTCTGCGGAACCAGCACCAGGGGCAGGCGAGTGAGCGGAAATGCTCTTACTCTTACAGAAGAATCAGGAAGAGCAAAAGGAAGCCTTTGGAAAGAGCCTGCCCAAGTGGAATTTGATTTGACAGTGTAAAGTGTTAAAAGAAATATAAACTGCAAAGGCAGGATTTTTTATTCTCTCTGCATTGGCACCAACTTGCTCTAACAACGGCTCCATATAGTTTTTCAGTCCTCAGGGTGTGTCTGGTTCATCCCACAATGTGCTATACCTTGGTGTAGGCCTGGCATGGAATAATATTCCATGTCCCAAACCAAACAGAGTGGCCATATATAAGCAGGCTGAAGGCTTGTCACTCAGAAATCAGAACAGAAAAACTCCTGGGACCATTTATCCCATGTGTGAATATTTAATTCACGAAGCCTCCAAGCTACTCTGAATTTCCAGTATTTTCACCAGATATAAACTTGCATGATTTTGTAATCTAGTGCTTGACCATGTTGTGTTTACAGAGTACTTAGTGTTTGCAGAACATCTAGTGTCTGCCAAGAACCTAATGTTTGCAGAAGATCCAGTGTGTGACCTAATAGCTTCAAAGCATCTAT
The DNA here is from genome assembly GCF_000951035.1 of Colobus angolensis palliatus. Lineage (NCBI taxonomy): Eukaryota > Metazoa > Chordata > Mammalia > Primates > Cercopithecidae > Colobus > Colobus angolensis. The sequence continues at coordinate 6,571,274 of NW_012115110.1, forward strand.
TGTATGGGGAGCATCGAGCATCTGGACATGTCACATTTATAGAGCATTTAGTATCTGGAGAGCATACAGTGTGTGCAGAGCTTCTGACATGTACAGAGCACCTGGTGTGTGAGGCCACTTAGTGTTTGCCCTGTACCAAGTATGTGCAGAGCCCCTAGTGTGTGCAGAGCACCTGGTGTGTGAGACCACTTAGTGTTTGCCGTGTACCAAGTATGTGCAGAGTCCCTAGTGTTTGCAGAACCTCTAGTGTGTGCAGAGCATTTTGTGTGTAGTGAGTCTGAATTCCTGGTTCTGGATTGTGAGCTGGGTATGAGAAGGAAGCTACTCACCACATTGCAGCCTGCACAGTCAGGCCCATTCTCACAGGTCCTGCGGCGAGCTTGGATGCCACCCCCGCACTGGGCTGTGCACCGTTCCCAAGGACCCCAGCCTGTCCAGAACATGTGTGGGGGACACAGCAAATGTTCATTGCAGTACCTGTAATGAGGAAACCGAAAGGAAAAGGAAACTAATTAGTGCCACTTGAAACCACTGACGTGTCCATCTCCATCCCTGCAGCAGATGTTGAACCCATGGGCATGCTCTGCGTGGAGGAGCTTTTTGTATTTTGAGCAGTTGCACCATACAGAAGGCAGATGTGGTGCTGGCCATGCTGTGTGTGCACAGACAATGGGATGCGCGGCAGACAGTGAAGAAAATGCTAAACTCACAATGCAGGATGGATCTTCCTGTGCAGCCAATTAAAGGAAAAACAAACAAAACCCTTCAAACAGACACCCAAAAATAAGAGTATACAGAAAATATCTAGGTAGGGCATTTATCTTCTGAATATAAACATTGAAAGATAAAGCAGATTACAAATACAAAGTCAGCATAACTTTACTTGGAATCCCTTTCTCATTCTTGAGTCAAATCAGCCCATAGTTATATTAGGATAAGTTAAAGAAAAGTTAAAGCATGGGATTAGCATGAAGGCCCATGCTATATATTGCTTAGGCTATTCTACTTTTAAATTTATTTGTAGGCTCTCAGAATAATGCCAAACAATTTAAAAGATCACTCACTCATTATTCAAAAAGAATTGAATTATTATCCAGTTTTACAAACACTAGTTCAATTTTTCAGTGTTTGAATACACTTCTATACTTCTACATATTTCTACAAAGCCTCCTTTATCCTTATCATGAGTCATATTTCTCTTCAATTTTTAACACTCCAAGTGAAATGAAGTGAAGTGAGGAAAACAAACAAACAAAAAACGAAAAGGAAACAGCCTGGCATTCTACAGATTACAGATCATAGAAAGGAAGAGGTTACTCTGAACAGCAGCAAATGCAGTGAGACACACTCGGCAATTAATAGTCCATCTACGAAGCCCAAATTCCCAAATTTACCTTCTAGAGAATACTAGAATGCACAACTTTTTCTCAAGTCCTCCTCTCTTGCCAGGCCATCTGCCTTAAGAAACAAGAGGCAAAGGTTCCCATCTTCTGGCATAAGTCAGATACCTTTATTGTCATCAATATTAATAAAGACTTAATCCTGCAGGGCCTATGCAAGAGGAATTGCAGGGGGCTTCCTCATCACAGGCATTCACAGTTGAAGAGAAACACAGGGGCATGAACACGGCTCAGGATGTGCAAAACTATTTAATACACAGTGGCATTACTGTAATTATTTATGCAGAAGTAAATGCTTTTACAGAACTGAAAATAAGGGCAAATGGTAGCCAGCCACCAGGAAAATAAATTTGGAGAGTGTAGCTTCCCGACAGTAAATGCTGGTAAGATGGAACTGTTTTCCTGTCAAACCAGAAAAATTTCATGGGGAATGTGAGGGCTTCAGGAACAGGGACAGTGTGAAAAGCAGAAAGCCAGGTCAAGCTGAGGGGTGCCGACAGGATGGGGCACACTGAACCCCTGCCAGCGTTTTGAAAAATAATGGAAGGTAGAAATGGAATTCTACGCATGAAAGGTCATTGAGAAGAACAAAACAGAAAAAGGCAACAGGGAGTGGGATGATCTGTCTTTACCAAATACAGTGGAAAACTGGAACTTTATGAGAAATCAGGAAAGTTCCACAGAGCTCCAGAGACAAAATAACTCCATGAGAGTTAGATGGCTGACTCATCTCCAGGAGTTGGTGCTTCATCTTGACTATGCTCTGGAGTCCCTGAGATTCAAGGAGCTCCTCATATTTCAGTATGGGGTCTGCATCTCCCCAGACAGGGCAGTTTAGCAGCAGGAAGAGCCCATAGAACAAACAGCAACTAGGGGACACTGGATTGCAACAATTCAAATGAGAGATACTCCAACCTAGAAAAAAAACTACAGTGGTGTTGGAAAGAAGGGGAAGAAGTGATAGAGATGGAGCGTGGTATAGTTAAAGAACAATATGGCAACTGTGTGACTATAGAAAACAAAACAAAACAGTGGAGTCCAAAGTCAGCCTCTTAATTGAAAGTGGAAGGCAGAAGACACTCTTACTTCCAGGGAGAGATAGTTGATATGCAGTGGGTGAAGGAACCTCCAGAGAGTCAAGAATCAATTGGGCAAGCAGTTTAGTTTGTCTAAACTTACATATTTGAGCATAGCCAATGGAACTGAACAGTTATCACTCTTCCTTATCTTTTCCACATTTAAGATAACACAGAAATGTAAGGTTTTCCTCTTTAGATGGTAACTATAGTCTCCCAGGGTCCGATTCTCAGAGCTCAGGGCCACTGGACATTCCTACATGTAGTAGAGGAAGGGAAAGGACCTTCCAATTAAGAGATCATGGCCTCCAGATAGGGGAGACAAGACAAATGTGAGAATACAACAGATGAAAATAATTTGATCTTAGGAAGTACGTGCAAATGTGTCGACTTCCAATAAGTAAATATTAATATGTGTGTTGGTTCATGGAGTATTCCAGGAGAAAACTTGACATTTGTTTAGAGAACATATTTTGAGGAAGTCAAGAAAACTCAGAATATCAGAACTCTCAGCATTTAGTTAAAATATCTATGTGTAGATCACTGCGGGTAGAAGGAGAAGTAGGCCATCTCCATTTCTAAGCTGAGTCACCAGCATTTAAAAGGCATGGACTTCTTAGAAAACTTGATCCTAATTTCAGCTTTCAACAACTCCCCTCCTAAAAAACAACAACAAAAAAATGGGTATGGAAGGCAGAGGGAAACCTTACTAAAAAGTTTATCAGGCCCTTAACTTTTAATAAAAAGCACAGCAACTGAGCTACCGTTTCCCCAAAGCAAAATAAACCATAGTGCACAAATCCTTTCTCTTATTTGCTGACAGCAGGCCACCCCTGAAAATGCTCAGCATGTTATTATTGTAAAAATCTACTGCAGGGTAACCTGTGCATGGAACATTCAGCCAGCGTTAATAAATTGTCTACTGAGCTGCATTTTAAGGTTGTCAATAACCTGCCTTGTTTTTTTTTCTCTTTCTGCTGTAGTAGTCCATGAAACAAGCCACACCAGGATCTGCTGGGGCGTCACCCTCTGAAATCGCAGCCTCCCCAGTGAGAGAGGTCAGAGGGAAATAGAAATTGTTAGGCTAGCTCTGTCTCTTTGTGTCTGGGTTTTCACTTAGGAATTCACCCTGGAAGAGACTGCTCAGAGGCAGAGTCCTTGGAAGCCTGTAAGTATGGATCCTCCACAATTGTGAGAAAGCATTTCCTCTGACCCTCTCCCTGCCCCCACCCCAACTTACTCATGCTCCTGAGAGAAGCCCCTCTTATGAAGCTATGCAAAAAACAATGAGGTTGGAAGTCAGTTACCCTGGCATCTCTGCTGGTTAAGTGTTTTTAAAATTAAGTGTGGATAAAATATCTACACATTGGGCCAGCAGTTGGTCTCCTTTCTCTAGTCCCCAACACGCTGCTGACTTTTAGCAAATAATGAGCTACAATGTTTTTCAAATGGCTCTTGAATGTCTCTATATTAAAGCATTGCAAGTCACAGATGCATCTCATGATGCATTAATAATTAAGATTTTAATTTTGCCCATGACTGCTTATTCTCATTTTGTATTTAAAAATCAATTAATGACCCAGCACTGTTTCTCTATAAATTATCCACTTTTTTTTATCACAAATCTAGTCTCTTATGAAAATAATGACCTTTTATAACTCCATATGGACTAGATTCTTAGCACTATATCATGCAATAAATTGTTCTGTCTGTTATAAATTATAAATTGCATAAATTATGTTCCATTTTGGTTAGATCCATGCTAGTTGCTCACTGCAATCACTGTTAACCTGAACCAATCAGGGCCTCTTCTGAACTATGTTCTCCTTGCTTCACTCTAAATGATCAGCCCTCTACTGGGCCATACTGCTATAATTAAATTTTTATGTCAACAGAGAAACTGCATGTACATTAAGTCTACCATAATATTTAATTCAAGCCATTTAGGAAGAAAAATAACTTGTGAAGAACATCAGTTTGCCTTACCACAGGATTCAGCAAACATACTGATGAAGACAAATAATCACATAATAAAAACCACTGAGCCCTGGGACTCTTAACTTTGAGAACACATTGGACAGGCTCTATCATGGTCCCTGTGATCCCCAGCTCCTAGAATTCACACCTTGTGTAATCTCCTCCTATTGACTGTGAATGTGACCTGTCACTGGCTTCTAACCAACAGAATATGTGAAAGATTTTGGAATGTCACTTCTGCCATTATGTTACATAGATTGTAATGCCCTTATTGCAAGAAAGCTTTCTCCCTTATTGGCTTTGAGGAAGCAAGCAAAAAGGTGAGAAGGACCCAGTTGTCAAGGATTTGAGGGCAGCCTCCAGCTAACAGCCATCAAGAAACTGAGGCCCTCAGTCTGACATCCCACAAGGAACTGAAGGCTGCCAACAACAACATGATCTTGGGGGCAGGTCTTTCTCTAGCTGAGCCCCGATGACATCACAGTCAGGGCCTCTATGTTGATCACAGCCTTGTGAGAACCTGAAGTTGTGCCCAGGCTACGAAACTCACAGACACCATGAGCAAATAAACACCTGGTGCTTCAAATGCCTAAGTCTGTGGTAATGTTATTATACAACTATTAAAACAGACCGTGGTACGTGGGAGTGTGGTGCTACTGTAAGAGGTTAAAATGTGAAACTGGCTTTGAGACCAGGGAATGGCAGGAAGCAGAATAATTTTGAGGAGCACATTAAAGAAAATTTAAATCACCTTGAATCATCCATTAGTAGAAATCTGAACTCAAAAGACACGGCCAGTAAGGGTTTAGAGGAAAATGGGATAAAGAACTAAAACTGAACATCTAAAAAGACAATCTTTCCACCACACACACAATAAAGAAAAATATGTGGCCGGGCGCGGTGGCTCAAGCCTGTAATCCCAGCACTTTGGGAGGCCGAGACGGGCAGACCACGAGGTCAGGAGATCAAGACCATCCTGGCTAACACGGTGAAACCCCGTCTCTACTAAAAAATACAAAAAACTAGCCGGGCGAGGTGGTGGGCGCCTGTAGTCCCAGCTACTCGGGAGTCTGAGGCAGGAGAATGGCGTAAACCCGGGAGGCAGAGCTTGCAGTGAGCTGAGATCCAGCCACTGCACTCCAGCCTGGGCTACAGAGCAAGACTCCGTCTCAAAAAAAAAAAAAAAAAAAAAAAAGAAAAATATGTGACATGATGCATATGCCAATTGGTTCCATTTAGCCATCCACAATGTATTCACATTTTAAACAACATTTTGTACGTGATAAATATTTACAAATTTTGTCAAAAATAAATTAGTTATTGAAAAAGACAAAAGCACAATTAGAAAAACAGGCAAATTATTTGAATAGACATTTCTATAAATAACATACACTAATGTCCACTAAGCACATGAGAAGATGCTCAACATTATTAGTCACTAAGGAAATTCAAATCAAAACCACAGTGAGATACCAGTTCATACCTACTAGGATGGCTAAAATTAAAGAAAAAAAAGTAACAAGAATGCGAAGAAATTGGAACTCTCATACATTGCTGGTGGGAATGAACATTGGTGAAGTCTCCTTAGAAAGCAGCGTGGTGTTTCCTCAAAAAGATAAACATAGAATTAACATACACTGCAGCAATTTCACTCCTAGATATACAGTATTCACAAAAGAATTAAAACAGGGACTTAAAAAGATACTCATATGCCAATATTCAGTACAGCATTGACAATAGTCAAAAGACGAAAATAAACTGTGTCCACTGATGAAAAAAAAATGGATAAACAAAATGTGGTATAGCCATACAACTGAATCTTATTTAACCTTACAAAAGGAATAAAGTTCTGACACATGCTACAACATGAAGGAACCTTGAACATTATGCTAAGTGAAACAAGCCAGACATAAAATGGCAAATACTATAGGATTCCACTTATGTGACATATCTATAACAGGCAAATTAGTAGAGACAGAACATAAATTAGAGGTTACCAGGTGTTGGCAGGAGGGTGGAATAAGGAATTGTTATTATTGCTTAACAATTACAGAGTTTATGTTTGGGGTGATAAAAAGTTTTGGAAATAGTAGTTATGGTTATGCAATAATGTGAGTGTAAATAATGTCACTGAATTACACACTTATAAATGATTAAGTGGCAAATTTATGTTTTTCGTTTGTGTGTGTGTGTGTGTGTGTATAAAACCACAATAAAAACTTAAAAAGTAAACAGGAATATATTATCAGGAACTGGAAAAAGGGAGAATCGCATTACACAATGGGTAAAAGCTGCCAAAATTGTTACCTATGGTAGTATGAAAGGCAAAACACCTAAGTTGAATTACTTAACTAAGGATATTTCCAAGCAAAGTGTTGAAGGTACTGCTTGGTCTCTTCATGCTGCTTACAGTAAAATGTAGGTGAAGAAAGAAAGACTGAGGAATGGATTATTAAACTAAAAGAACAGGGACTGGATGATTTTGGAAATCATTCACTTTTAATGGAAAATGATGCAAAAAATACAAAATAGCTTTCACAGTCCTTTCAAGTACTGTTAGGGAAGGTTGGAATAGTAAAAGCTGAGGTAGTGACTATAAAACCTTTCATTGCAACCTCAGAAAGATGAAAGAATTGGAGTAGTATTTAGTTACACAAAGAGTCCTTTCTAGAGCAAGTGTGTGCCTCACAGATCCTCTCAACTGCATCAGATCACCTCTAGTGAGCTGGAGGGTGTTGTCTCTCAGCCATCTCAGCAGCACCCCAAGATAGAGAAGGGCTAACTCAAAAAGGTCTGTGAATGTAGCTTTTGTTTAGTGGAGTAAACCTTGTGGAAATCCATTGAAGACTCATAACGTTTTTCAGAAACTTACTTATACAAAGATACCAGCAGCTTGGATGGAAAGGGACAGAGAAAATACCCATGAAAGGCTGCTGGAAACCCTACACATTCTACTGACAGGAAGGAAGCTGACAAAACTACCTAGCTACAAGCACATGCTCTCTTCATGAAAAAGAAAGCCTGATTCAGGAAGTATAACTAACAGCCCAGAAGGCAGAGCTAAGAACCATAAAACATTATGCCCATTCCTTAAACTTAATTAAGCAACTCTCAACACTTGCTCAGCTAGATTTCATAATTTACATGGAACAGTGATTCCTTCATAATTTCCATCACCCCACACCACCTACTGCCTTTTTGAACAGAAATGAATCAACTCTGGAAGATAGACGTTATGGTGACCCTAGTGAGCTCTGCCTCCTGATATTCATACCCTGTGTCATCACCTCCTCTAGGTTGTGGAGGCCTGTGTCTTATTTCTGACCAACAGAATATGGCAAAGGGGTGAGATGTCACTTTTGTGATTATATTACATAAGTTTGTAATGCCCGTCTTGCAAGGAGACTGTCTTTCTTACTGGATTTTAAAAAGCAAGTGACAACACCAGGAAGGATCACTTGGCAAGAAACTGAGAGTGATCTCTGGATAACAACTATGTAAGGAATTGAGGTCTGCAGTTTGACAGCCCACAAAGAGCTGAATACAAACAACAACCACATGATCTTGGAAGTGAATCTTTCTCCAGTGGAGCCTCAGATGAGACCACAGCTCTGGCCCATGTTTTGATTGAAGCCTGCTGAGGCCCCAAGCATAGTATCTACCTAGCCATATAGGAATTCCCGACCCAATGGGACTATGAGATTTCAAAAAGAAATGTGTGTTGTTTTGAGCCACAAAGTTTATGGAACTGCTATTACACAGCAGGAGGAAACTAGCACAGATAATAACACTTGCATCTTGATAATATTTACAGAGATCCATTTTTTCCTTTTGTTAGTAGCCTCTCTGGGAGTTGGTGCTTCTACTCAGCTCTTGATACTCCAGAAAATCTTTTCAAGGAAATGTCAGAAGTGACTATACGTTCTAAAGTACATGTAAAATTAAGCTAGCATTATTTTTCAGAAAAAAATAATGTAAATACTTCTGAGATTTTTGTTGCAACAAAGCTCCCATTGAATAATTCCAAATATTGGAGATGTCCCAGATGAAAAATCACTAACTATAAACCTACCATTCACTTAGGGAATCTTTTGGAAAGATCAATTCATTATCTTGTGGCTACCCAGGATTTCTTGAGGGTTGATGGTGTTTAAATAAATATGATATAAATTTATTATTTCTTATGCCTAGTTCTTAGTCTTTTGTATGCTCTCATGGAGATCATAGTCTCCTTCAATCTTGAGTTTAGTCCTCAAATATCCCCATTGTTGGATCAGAATGCTTTTATATTTCTTAGGTGAAGAGACCTTTCATATAACATGGCAGAGACACCTAAGAACCTATTGCTTATGAAGACCACGGAGGAAACTTTAGGTACTTGGATTTTCTGGTTTTCATTAAGCTCCCAGTAGCCCCCTAGAAAGACTATTCAATAGAAAAGCTTACATTTTATAAAAATTTTACATAGTCCCTGTTCTTAGTATCCATCTCTTATTTAAATTCACGTTTTCCCCCATTGAGCAAATGCTAATCTACCAGTAAACATTTATTCTGTACAAAAGGAATATTTTACATGTAAGTCCCTCAAACACACTTGCCATCTTTATTCCTCATCTTTTCCTGAAGACACTGCTGTATAAAAAATCCTATGTGGATGCAAACATACACATCTGTCCGCCACAGTGTGAATCAGCCTCTTCTTTCCTGAGTGATCAGCCTGGGAATGGTGATAACACATGCTAAGTTTGTGGTAGTGCCTTGACTCTAGGGAAGACTTTGCACAGATGGAAGTGACTTTGCCTCGATGGGCTGTACAGGTTGAGCATCCCTCAGCTGAAATGTTCAGGACCATTAGTGTTTTGGATTTCACATTGTTTCAGATTTTGGAATATTGGTGTCTATATAATGAGATATCTTGGGGATAAGACCCAAGTCTAAATACAAAATTTATTCATGCATCAAATATACCATATACACAAAGGCTGGATGTAGTTTTATATATTTTAAATAATTTCTTGCAGAAAACAAAGTTTTGACAGCATTTTGACTGCAAAACTCAAAAAACCAGTGTGGAAATTGCCACTTGTGACATCATGTCAGTACTGGAAAAGTTTTGGATTTTGAAGCATATTGGGTTTCAGATTTTCAGATTAGGGATGTTCAGCCTGTCCTAGATGACAATTTATAGCATTTAGAAACTTCCAACCAATTTAAAATTGTACAAGGCTTGGAAATAACAGGGAGACAATTCTTCCATAATAGGCTTTCCCACTTATCAACTGGTGTTAGAAAATGACAGGCTTGCACAAGACTGTCTCAGGGACTGTTTCAAAAATGACAAACCCTGCTTGGTAAAAATCATCTTCATTTCCTATTAGTCAAAAGGAGTGAAATCTTAATTGGCAAGTGAGGAACTCACTTGAAGAAAGAAAGGAATGATTCTCCTTAGTTGATTTTAGGTTGTAATAAACACCTACTAGAGAGCTATCTAAACAGTAAGTCTGTTGGTTCTGTTCATATAAATAGTAAATGCATAGCAAATAACTATATACAATATTTTTATTCGAGGCTCCACTGAGCTCATGTCATCAAATATAAACCTAGTATATTTTAATTAAAATGCATTGAAAGTCATTCAATAAATTTATATTAGTATAGCTGAATAAGAATTCTGAAAGCACTATGAAATTTACCTACTTGAAATCTTTCCCAATAGTGACAAATTAGAATAAACATTAATAGTATATTTAATGCATATTAAGACAGATTCATTGATCTTACAAAACAGATTCAATGATTACGATTGCAGAAGTTGAGCCTGAAACCAAGCGTCTAATTCTGCGCCAGGAAACAAACTGTTAAATCCAAGACTAAATCAAAATGTCGCTATGATGTGCTGAAAGCTCAAAATACACGTGGAAAAGAATCCCGAATTTGGGTTGTGCTGCAGCTTCATTGAGGGTACTTCTGAATATGCCCTTCCATGCCTTCCAGAGGATTAACTGAGTACGATGAAAACCTTACCGGTGCGGCGCGCCTGCCCAATAATGTCTGCATCCGGGACCTTCTTGGGTCCTCCTTGGAACTGAAGCTTTGAGACCGGTCTGGTTAAATTCTCACCAGAGTAAGTCTCCTGCAGACGTACTTCCAGAGTCTCCAGGAGCCTAACACAGCACAGAGGTCCCTGGGTACTCTAATCCCTTAGCAGTTGCTCACCAGAGCCAACCCAGCTGTGTAGGCACCAGAGCAGCCCAGTGACGCTGTCAACGAGGCTTTGATCAAAATTAAAGGTTGCCAGGAAAAGAAGAGGACGACTGGCTCAGCGGAAAGGGACGCCACACATAAGCTAAGGTAGATCCCAAACTAAAACCGCGGGGAACCCGACCTGGCCGGAATGAGAGTAAAGCGTGAGGGTGGCGGTGCTGGCAGCCGGGTGGTCACGTACCTTTCCTCGCGGTTCTGTCCCACGCACACCCGGCCCCCGTGCCTGGGAGTGGGGTTGCTGCAGGAGCGCTGCCGCACCTGGAAGCCGATCCCACAGGTAGTGCTGCAGGGAGACCACGACGTCCAGGGAGTCCAGCCTCCGTTCCTGAGGGAAGGGAAGTAATGCAATCATTAGGTCAGGCAGGCTCAGAGTCCAAGCCCTGTCTGCACCCACAGCCAAATGCCTGTGTTCCCCAGGAGGATCATGCTTGGGGCTGCTGCGGAGAGGGCACAGCAGACACGAAACTGAACAGACTGCACCCTGTGAATCTCAATTCCTGCCTCTGCAGCCCCCAGGCATCTGGTTTCTAGTCAAGATAGGAAATTTGAGAATAAACTTTTAAGTGCACTATAAATAATGGACTATATTAGAAACTATCAAAAAACTTGAGTTATGAAAATATTAAACTAATAAAGAATAAGGTTATTTCACTGACAAGCATTTAGAAATGAATCCCTACACCTCTAGAGTTTATGAGTTTTTTGGACTTGTATCATTTATAATCTATGAAAAGTGCACCTTTGGACAAAATGCTCATCTAAAACGGACTAAAATGCTTTCTTTTAAAATGTATTAATATCAGTGAAAATCAGTAACTCTCCTGATAGCATTCAAACTGATAAAGAGTGTTGTATTGTTAGAATAATGTTCAAAGCTTTCAAATGAAAGAGTGTTGTATTGTTAGAATAATATTCAAAGCTTTAAAAGGAACTTTATTAAAAATTTAAAAAGGACATTTAAATTCAGATTCTTGGCTATCTTTTAACAAACTGACAGAGACATAAAGAGTGCAAATAAGAAGTGCAAATTGCATATAACTAACTGTGTATTTATGTTATTACACATATAGAGTAATGTAGATATATAAAAATATGAAATAAAAATAGGATGAACTAATTTTAAAAAAATTTTAAATTATATTGACAGCTCTAGAAATGTGTTAGTATTGTATTTTTTCCTCAAAATGCCTGTATTCAGACTGGTTATAATTTAAGTGCCCCCTTAACACTTTGTTCCTGCTATTAAAAAATATATAGGTTTTTTTAACTTTATGTGTTAAAATATATATTAAATTCACATTCCAAACTTCCAAATATATGGTCTACTTCGTGCAGAATTTTTTTCACTTCTGCAATCACATATGCATTTCTTTAGATAGTTGTCACCTTCACCCATAAGATTTACATTTCCTGTGAAAAAATACTAGCTCACATTAATTCTCATTTTTACTTTATGCATTTCATTTTAAAACATGGAGGTCAACAACTATGCCACTGAAGGTCCTGGTATAAATAATATGTTGAGTAATATCATATTAAAAATAATTTCAAACAAAAATTATTCTGAGAAAATTCTTAGAATATTTCATGTTTTCCTACTTTATTGAAACCTAATGATTTAATAAAATATGTAGTCATAGCTTTATGTGTGATATTATAATAAAATTGCTCTATAATAATTTAACCAAAATTATCACACAATAAGACAAATTTTCCCACATTTCTTAAAAAGGTAATCAGCTAGTATCTTTTTTTTTTTTTTTTTTTTGAGATGGAGTCTTGCTCTGTCACCCAGGCTGGAGTGCAGTGGCTGGATCTCTGCTCACTGCAAGCTCCGCCTCCCGGGTTTACGCCATTCTCCTGCCTCAGCCTCCCGAGTAGCTGGGACTACAGGTACCCGCCACCTCGCCCGGCTAGTTTTTTTTGTATTTTTTAGTAGAGACGGGGTTTCACCATGTTAGCCAGGATGGTCTCGATCTCCTGACCTCGTGATCCGCCCGTCTCAGCCTCCCAAAGTGTTGGGATTACAGGCTTGAGCCACCGCGCCCGGCCTAGCTAGTATCTTATACCCTGCTACCTACAATCTTAAAAATTATCCATGTTATTCACTGAATTATATTTAAAAATTTAAATAGCAGTTTTAGTATAAATAAATTACATTTAACTTGCAAAGTTTCATTATATATGAAAAAAGTTGTTAGATCATGCAGAAAATTTGTTTGGAAACTCTTCATTTCTTAAATCTTTTAGCAAATGTGGATTGACTTTTTTTTTTTTTTGAGACAGAGTCTTGCTCTGTCGCCAGGCTAGAGTGCAGTGGCACTAACTCAGCTCCCTGCAACCTTCGCCTCCTGGGTTCAAGTGATTCTCCTGCCTCAGCCTCCCAAGTAGCTGGGAATACAGGCATACACCACCATGCCCAGCTAATTTTGTATTTTTAGTAGATTGGTTTTCTTCATGTTGGTCAGGCTGGTTTTGAACTCCCGACTTTGGGTGATCTGCCCACCTCAGCCTCCCAAAGTGTTGGGATTACAGGCATGAGCCACCAGGCCAGGATACAAATGTGGAATTTTATGACATATTCCATTTACAATATATGGAACATGTTTGTATATAGGGTAGTAAGTAAATAAAAGTGTATATAATAGGAAAAGAATATCTGAGGAAAGAAGTGAACGCAGCTTTACATGTATATGTCTATTACCCAGACCTGAGTTTCCATACTTCTAAATGCTGCTTAGAGGCAGACATAGTTACCAAACAAGTCACATAAAGTAAATAGACATCGGGGGGGGGTCACTTTCATGATTATTAGTACAAAGCTATCCACTCATGCTTTTAAAGCCTCATTCGAACTAGTTCACTTACTAGATTTTTAATCTTAAAATAACTACTAGTTGCACTGCAGCTCTGCTTAGAAAATGACTTTCCAACTAGAGCAAGAACTGAAGACATACCAATAAATAAGTTATAGCAATTCATTTGATAGTCTTATTTTTCCATTAAACAATATGAGCAAAGAGTATTAGCTACTTGTTGTCATCTTCAAACAACAGCACTTTGATAGCTTTTGTAAGTTTCAGCCAGGCATCTGTGGAAATCGTTTCATTTAATACAAAGCATACAGTACATAATACAATGTTGATATGTCTATGTCCTCTGTAATACAAAAAACAAAACAAAAACAAAAACAAAAAACCCTAATCTCTGTGGCCCTGATTTGTTCCTTTCACCTTGGTGGTGAGAAAAATGTGAGCAGAGGGCAAAGTCCGCCTTTCGCTCCCGCACTTTACTTTCCTGGCCCGCTTCCTCTTAGGCATGCGTGCCTGCATGACCTGGGCTCTCCGATAATTTGATCACCCAATCTGATGTCCACTGTTAGTGACTTCATAAACAATTGTCCCAGAGACTTTTTTCTTTTTTTTCATTCTAAGTGGGCTCATGGAAAGCAGAAAATATGTTTAAAAAATACTGCCAATTAATGAACAAGTGACAAAGGAGCATAAAGACTGATCTCGGAAGTGTTCCTGATATTTGCTTTAAAATTTCTCTGTGATCATGGTGTTATAGGTGCAAGGGATGGAGAGCAAATAGAATATAGTTGTAAAAAATAAAAATAAAACAAACACCACCACAATAAGCGGAAGTAACAGGAAAGCTATTCAGTAGGTTATGTTATTTAAACTGCCCTCTTGATTACCCAAGTGCCTAATGTTAGCTGGGGTGAGAGGTGAGGTGCTCTGAGCTCTGATATCCTACAGAGTAGAGCAAGTTGATCAAGGTCTTGGCTTCTTCTGCCTCCTAACCTAGAGTTATTATGTCCTACCCCTAATGGACTATTAGTTGATATATTCCAGGAAAAGATTATTAAATAACATGGATGTTTTCCTTAAACAAAGTCAATCATATTGTTGAAATTATAAATACTTTTCCTAATCTAATGAAGAGTATGTGAATAAGTGTAGATCTGTAATCCAGTTTGTAGTTTAAAATCTCCTTCCAAAAATCACGTAATTTTTAAGTGGTGAATGTCCATGGTGTTTCACCACAGTTCTCTCCAAAAGGGAGTTATGTTATGATGTCCCAAATTCCTCGAGAGTCTGAGTTTAATACACAGTGCACAACTGGCATGTTCTGAGGGGCACACCTGGAACAGTTGGCGATCTCCATGCTAGGGCCTTCACATTGCCAGCCACCACACTGCGGGGCCGGGCTGTCGCAGGAGCGGGTTCGACAGAGGCAGGATCCCACGGCGCTGCCATCCGTGTGCGTGCAAGGTGTCCACGGAGACCACATGCCAAAGTGTCCATCCACGGTGAGATTCCTGGTCTAGGAAGCAAAACCAAGTGCAGGTGTCAGAAAAGGTTCAAGCTGAACACATACTACAGTAAAAATTAAAAATCCCTCACAAGACAATCAAAACTCTTTTAGATTTGTTTTGTTGTTGCAATTAGAAAAAGATTGCATGAGGGAGTATTTCAATGTAAAGTCACAAGGTCATTGCTGGAGATGGTGAGGAAGAAGCAGGGAGGGAGGCAGAGGGAAAGGGGAGGCAGAAAAGGAGAAGAAGAAAAAGAAGAGAAAGATGAAGAAGAAGAAGGAAAAGGAGGAGGGGGAGGAGAAGGAAAGGAAGGAAAAGAAAAAGGAGAAGAATGATGGGAGAAAGAGGGCTGAGAAGAGAGGAGGAGGAGCGAAGGATACTAGTAACTTGGCAATCAAGTTATGGCCAAATTGTCCACTAATTTGGAAAATTCAAAACTAAGAGGAACTGGAGTGAAAAATCACAGCTGCACAACCCCATTTCATGTTTATGTGCCTTTAAAAAATGAAAGCTTAGTAACATTTATCATTAAAGACTTGGTTTGGCTCTCAAACTGAAAGCATTCAATTCAGGACATATTTAAAGAGCATCTACTAAGCAGCTGCAGCACTTCTCTTTGTTAAGCATATCCCAGTCAAATCTGTGTTCTGATCAACTTCTAAGAGCTCATGGGCCAGTGAGAAAGAGCTAGACACGTAATTGTTACCCCATGTAGAATCCAACGATGGATTCACAAATGGGGGCTATGGGAGCAGAGGACAGAACACCCAACAGGCTTACAGGGTCTGGGAAGAGCAACGAGGGGCCTGTGTTGAGTCTTAAAGAGTGAAGAAAGAGCCAAGTAGAGGGGCTGGCAAGGGCTGGCAAGGGTGAGGGCAGAGGAATGAGGCTGCCAAATGGGAAGGGTACATGGGCATTCCCTGTCAGTGTGGGGTGAGCTGGTGGTTCAAGGGGAGCAACACCAAGGACTGAGGAGAAGCCCAGGGCAGGGACCTCATGGGGAGGGGCCAGGGAGCCCCCTGAGCTTGCTGGTGTGGCACCTCTGAAGGCATTCAAGGGGAGGGCATGGCATCGCTGGGACATGCATGACCAGCTCTGGGGTGGCAGAGGCACCAGCGTGTACCTGGCTCATTGAAGAAGGGACAGCTTCCTGCCAAATCCGATAAGCATATCTGCCCAGGAGGTGGCAGTGCCACTGGGAGGAGAGACTCATGCAGCACAGCCTCACATCACATGCCCAGAAACCAGCTAATGGATCTCTCCTCAGAAAGGCAATGGGAAGACGGTCTAAGACTCCTGTTTTGGTTGTTGTTGTTTCTGAGATGGAGTCTTGCTCTGTTACCCAGGCTGGAGTGCAGTGGTATGATCTTGGCTCACTGCAACCTCCACCTCCCAGGTTCAAACGATCCTCGTGTCTCAGCCTCCCGAGTAGCTAGGGCTACAGGCACCCGCCAGCACACCAGCTAATTTTTATATTTTTAGTAGAGACAGGGTTTCACCATGTTGGCCAGGCTGGTCTCGAACTCCTGACCTCAAATGATCAGCTCTCCTTGGCCAATCAAAGTGCTGAGATTACAGGCATGAGCCACCGTGCACAGCCTCCAAACCTCCTAATATTAATATGGAAACTTAAGCATCCCTGAGAAAATCTGACCAAGGAAGAGCTTTGGTGATGAGTGAACCGCATGCTTTCACCTTGCCCTCTGTGACCGGCTGCACCCCTCCTCCTCTGCCAGAGTTCTCTTCCAGAACCATCTATTTCCTTCAGAAAGACTCATCATCCTCACAAGAAACAAGTCACAGGAAACAACTCTATGTACCATACAGTTCATTCTCTTTGGGTTACACACTATACCCATACTTTGCCATTTCAGAATAATGCCGACACCATATTTTGTGGGTAAAAATATAGGTAAACGTTACTTTTGATTCATCATTGCCCCAAATGCAATAGGATCTAAACATGAAAAGTGTTCATTGTCTTTGACATAACTGGTTGGCCAAATCCAATTGCTATACTTATGACTATCCCTCCTTTCTAACCAACCCTCTAACATTTTCTATCCAGTAAGGTGGATGGGATTGGGAATTTCCCCCCATACCTGGCTATTTATGTAAGAAACTGTGACAAAAGGGATGGAATGGAGCTGCACCATCTGTTAGAACAATTCTTTTCTTTTTTAAAATTTTACTTTAAGTTCTGGGATACATGTGTAAAACGTACAGGTTTGTTACATAGGTATATATGTGCCATGGTGGTTTGCTGCATCTATCAACCCATCATTTAGGTTTTAAACTCCACATGCATTAGGTATTTGTCCTAATGCTCTCCCCCCTCATCCCCCACCCTCTGACAGGTCCCAATGTGTGATGTTCCCCTCCTTGTGCCCATGTGTTCTCATTGTTCAACTCCCATTTATGAGTAAGAACATGCAGTATTTGGTTTTCTGTTAGAGCAATTCTAAGTGATATGCTGGATCCTACTCAAGAGGAAAATATCCCCATTTCCAAGGTGCCGGTGGCCTCCCTGTTGGCTTAGATGAAAAGACAGCACCTACTCCGATCATAAGGTTCCCTGAAGACCATAGTGTTTTCTTGGAGAAACCAAGCCTTGCATGACAACGTGACTCAAGCCACTAACATAGCAGATTCGGTTGTTAAAGAGGCAAAGACCCTACCATTTGGGAGTTTCAACATTCTCCTTTCACCTCTTTATCAGCCCTCCCTCTTGTCTTCAGCCAAAGGACTCCTGTGTCGGTGGATAAGAGGTGGACAGTCAGTTTCAAACGCAGTTCCTATGAGCAAACACAGTTCCTATGCTAGCACATCCTCGCCTGCTTTAACATCCAGACTCCTGCTTGCTGTGCAAACATTGCTGGTATTGTTTTGACTGTAAAAAGCACAAGTCTCTTGTTCACGGAGCCAGCCTCAAGCAATAACGGTGGTCAGACAGACAGAATATTTGCATCATAGTTACACAATATATAGGTCTGTACTATTTTGACTCTTCACAGTGTGGGCTCAGTTCAGAAACCTTCCAGGGCTGCTGAAGGCCCCAGGGAACACCACCATGGGATCTGTGACCATCCTAAGCCTGCAGGTGGGAGGGAGGACAGGGTGGCTGGAGCCATCCTTGGTTGAAGGGGGTAAGGGAACGATACACCAGTCTCATTCCTCTTACCCATGCCTCTCATTACGTGAGCCCAAGGCCACAAGACAACAAGGGAGAGAGGACCGGACATTGGATGTAAGGAAGGTCAGACCCTTGGGGCAGAGAGTGAGTCGGGAAGGAGACTCTCTGAGAGGTTCTCTGGGACAATTGGCCATCCTTTGCCTCACTTCTCTATGACGCTGTAACAACTCCAATAGTTCATCTTGCCTCCGCTCAGAAAGCCAAATGCACTGGGAACAACAGGAATGACAGGAAAGAAAGAGCTAAATTATTACAGGGCCAGGCAAGTGAGGAGAACAGAAAGAAACTCCTCAAGCCTGGCTCCCTGAGAATTGAGAGACCAGGGGGTTTTGACAGTACTTTGGCAGCCCAGGGCTGGGGAACCAAAACAGTTAATTAAATCACAGGGGTGTTGAAACTGCCTTCAGGCAGCTGAGTCAGTTCCTGAGAGGGGGTCTCAGGACTACTCAGCGGCTTTTGGTCAGCTGAAGCGCTAAATCTGAAAAATATCTCAAAGACCACTTCTTTAGGTTTCACCATTGCAATGTTATCTATAGGGGTAGTCATAGACGTTATGAATCTTGTTTACTGAATCTGCAGTAAACAGCTTAAAGAAAAGCAGGCTAAGTGTCAGCAGGTCATTGTTTATACCTATTCTTCAGCAAAGTTCAAGTCCTTATCATTATGAATACAGATTCAATCTCTGAATAAGAGGACAGGGAGGTAAGTTTTCCTTGCCTCAAAATTTAACCATAAACTAAATTCCTCTCATAGTTATCTTGGCGTTGGCCTCTGTGTTATTATATGCAAAACAAGAATACATAAAACAACTTAGCCTGCGATGTTAGAAGCAAGATGGAATCAGTCACACTAGAATTCGCTCATCACTTCTAATTCTGCAAAGGCTGTTTCAAAGGCGTTAGAGGTCATGCAGGTTGGGATGCTGTGGAGGTCAAAGTAGTTCTATCTTGGATGCTAATCCCCCATGTTGACTTCTGATTAACCCCAGTTCTGGGAATGCCTCTAAGATTTCCAGTTTACCTGTGGTTCCTTGTGTAAGAGTATGTACTTAATGCAAACACTACCCTTCAGCAAATTCCTAGGCATTTCCTCTGAAGCACATATACCCTTTCCCTATGGCACATAAGCCCTGGGAATAATCCATGGAGCTCTACCGGTCCTGCAGCTGCCCAAGAGCGTATTTCTCTCTGTAAGTTCCCAATAAACTCACCCTATACCAACAAACTGAATTTGTCCGCCTCACTCTCGGGTTTCTTGAGTCCTTCTGTGTTTGGGGGTTTATTTGCACATACGTCCCTTTCATGAAGCAGATGCATTTGTGATTTTTTTTTTGAATGTTTGTAAATCCCCCTAGTATTAATGGGAAACATTTGAGATGCAGAATTGGGACAGATTAGAGAATTTGAGGCAAAGGAGAGTCTTTCTAAGCCCCTTTAGTCTCCATTTTCTCATCTAAAATACAAACGGAATGAGCAGGGAGGTTCCTAGGATCTCCTTAGCTCTAAGAGGTCATGGGGAAATCCTAAACTCATGACGATATAGACAATAGAAATATCTAAGACTGTGAGGCCAGAAGGAAATACAATATGATGGTGACAATGGAATGAAGATGGAAACAGCAAGCACTCATAGTTCCAGTCCACGTACTTCCTTAAAATAATCTCCTGTCCTGGAGGGAACCTGAGAATTTCCATTTTTGCAAAGAGGCTAAGGTAGGGACACCAGCCAAGGTAATGGATTTTTATGAAGAAAGTACTTTGGAAAAAAGAGGATTTGCATTCATTGTGGGAATTATTCCTCACCATTGTGAGGTGAAGCAGAGGGAGTAGGAATCTATGGTGAGTTGGGCTGGTACCACCAGCCACGCTTCTGAACCTCAAACAGAACATATCTGAGGTCAGGGTTGAATCCTGACTAGGCTATAAGCCAATCATGGCAACTCCCTCGGTTGGGCCAGTGCTGGGTCTAGAAACTGACATGTGACCCAGTTCTGGCCAATAAGACTCAAGAGGACACTGCAAGAGGTTTCTAGAAACTATTTTCTTTCAAATGAAGAGGAGGAAGCTTTCTCTGCCACTTCTCTTCCTTCCTGCTTTGGACATGGTTATGTGTGAATATGATACTTGCCAATCCTGCTGCCATCTTGTGAGCAAAAGGAGAAAGGCTAGGGAATCAAAGACTTGATCATCTGCTGTCCTTCCTGAACTGGGCAGCAGAATCAGCCCCTCATGATGCACCACAGGGTGAAAATAGTCCTTTATTAGACCCTATTCACAGGAAATTTGATTACCATTAGGCATATGCAATCTATCTGATTTAATCTCTTTATGCCATTTTTATAGGAAAATTAAACTAAGATTCAAATGAATTTGATAACATCCCAAAGATTCCCTAGCTAGTTATTTGGAAGATGTAATTTGAAGCACTGGTCTTCCTTTTTCCCACTGCCCCAGAGTTTCTCCACATCGGGATTATTGACATTTGGACTGGATAATTTGTTGTAGGGGCTGCCCTGTGCATAACAGGATGTTTACTGACACCCCTGGTCTCCACCCACTGGATGCCAGTGCCCTTCCACCCCCAGATGTGACAACCCAAAATGTCTCCAGACATTGCTAAATGTCCCACGGGGCAACATTTTCTTGACTGAGAACCACTGCACCAGACATTCTTTGTTCGTTTTCTTTTGATCTAGCATGAGTTAGTAGGGTCTTAAGCAAAGAGATGCTATAAATGTTCTTTTTCCAAATATATGAATCAGCAAAAGAGGAGCTTATAAGAAAGGCACAGGAAAAGAGAGGAAGAACTTGAAATAAGTGATGGGTAATGAGAGAATGAAGAGGAAAGAGGCAAATAAAATAGAGCAGAAACAGTTACCAAACACTGGAAAGAAAAGGAACTGCACTGGGCAAATCAAAGTGACAGCAACAGCAATTGCGCTTCAACAGGATGAAAATGTGAGATTCAGTTTCTGGCCATGGCTGGAGTAGTTGAAGACTTTAAGTGTAGCGTTTTCAATCCAGGATCACTGTAGTCAGTTCTACTACATTTCAGAACGAGAACTTGCAATCCTTAGAAAAGTACATGGGTCTTTGGGTGCAGGTTCTCTGTGTTGCATTTAAGTACTTGCTCATTTTGACCCTGAGTATATTCGTTTAAGAATCTGCCTAGAAAGCAGATCCATGAATAACAATGTAAATTCTGTGGCTTTACTTTTTCAAATGAATAGGTATTTTTATATTTTCTCAGGCTTCCTTAAACAGACATCAGACATATATCTAGAATAAATTATCTGTAGTTGCGCTATCTTCTAGATTTCTGTAATGCAACTTTCTGTTAGGAGTATGTGTATTATACTATTTAATATTAAACATTAGACCTTAGTAAGACATACACCATTAGTGGTAGTTTTGTGTATGCCAGGCACTGTGCTTTACAGGTATTAACTCCTTGAATCTTTAACACATCCCTAGCAACTACAGCCCATTTTACAGATTTGAAATGAGCTGAGATAGGATAAGTAAGTTGTTCAAAGTCACTCTGGTTGTTGAGACCATCCTGGCGAACACGGTGAAACCCCGTCTCTGCTAAAAATACAAAAAAATTAGCCGGGCGTGGTGGTGGGCGCCTGTAGTCCCAGCTTCTAGGGAGGCTGAGGCAGGAGAATGGCGTGAACCCGGGAGGTGGCGGAGCTTGCAGTGACCAGAGATCGCGCCACTGCACTCCAGCCTGGGCGACAGAGCGAGACTCCATCTCAAAAAAAAAGGTCACTCTGGTTGTAAAAGACCCAAGAATCAAACAAGCTAGTCCAGAGCCTGTGATCTCAACCAGTTCATTCTGTAAAGTGATTTGTAGATCCTTCTTTGGTGAGAGTCTCAAATAAATGAGCTTCAAGTAATTTTACCCCCAATTCTGTAATAGCAAATTTCCCTTCAACTAGGAAATAGCAGGTTTCCAAGTGCTAGCTAAGGAAGATGCAATTTTTGTTACCAAGCACCATCTACAATCCTATATTTCATTTGTTCATGTCCATTTCATTAATTTCAACTGACCAAGGATATAGATGCATTTGGTGAGTGCAGATGTCCCTGGAGTGTTTCTTTGGATTCTTACTGTATTCCAACCACTATTGTTTCATGACTTAATTGAAGTCTTATTTTTCTAGTCTGATATTTTTTCGAAAGTTAAAAAAAAACTTCCTTTTTTAAATTTTCAGGTAAATTTTGCAACAGAATATAACAAAACAGAATGTTAGATATGCTCCTTGGGAAAGCTTGTCTCATGCTAGGATATCAACTAAGCATCATCCCTAAGCCTATCTCTGCAAATGAGCTACACAGGAAACACAGTGCCTCTAAAAAGAACTAACCTGAAGCGATGTGCAGCCTCTGATAGGATGGGTGAACTAGGGAAATAGTTATCTAATACCTCTGAGCCCCACCTCTTCGATTTATAAAATGGAAGCAAAAATGTCCGTCCCTGGAGATCACAGTGAACATTAAATAAGACAATCCATTGAAAGTTGCCTCACATGGCACTAAGCACATATTCTAGACACACAAGTAAACCTTCGTTCTCTTTTCTTTCTCTTATATCAAGATTCTATCACAAATTCAAAAATAATCTCTCACCTGCTTTCTAAGCATCACCTGATGGTTGCCTCTGCTTTAGGAAGATGTTGAGAGCTTAGAAGGGCATTATCCTGAAGATTAGGGATAATGTCAAAAATATTCAATTTAAATCCTGGTTTCTTTCCCAGTGCAGTTTTGGTACATTTGATAAATCCTTTAGACCATAGTCTATGGTACTGCCATCTAAAAGAGGGCTCTGGGCTTCGTCATTGCTAAAATCCCCTTTTATCCTAAAGAGACTAACTACATAATGGCATTAAGAAGAATCCTGTTATTAGGAGACCCCTAGGTGTATATTTGGTCTTTGTATTTGTTAGTTATTACATTATGTATAGCCCATTTTGCTTTGCTGTAAAGGAATACCTGAGGCTGGGTAATTTATAAAGAAAAGAGGTTTATTTTAGTTACAGTTTTGCAGACTGGCCAAGAAGCACAGTGTTGGCATCTGCCTCTGGTGAGGGTCCCATAAAGCTTACAATTAGGGCAGAAGGTGAAACGGGAGCAGATGTATCATGTGGTGAGAGAGACAGTGAGAGATGTCAGGGTCTTTAAAACAACCAGCTCTCGTGTGAACAATAGAGAAGAATGCAGTCATTACTGCAGAGAGGGAATCCAGCCATTCATGAGAGATTCGCCCCCATGACCCAAACACCTCCCACCAGGTCCCAACTCCAACACTGGGGATCACATTTCAACATGAAGTTTCTGGGGAGTGAACATGCAAACCAGAATACATGATGCATTTTGGAATAAGGACTCATTACATCATATGGTACCCTGGTCATCACGTATCCACAAAGGATGTGGATGGTATTCATGCATAAATAAAGCTCCAGTAGATTCCTAAGACTATGCTACCCTTGTTAAACAACATTATGATTTATGCAGGACATATATATTATTCTAATCAGTCTAGATATGCCAATTTAGATTTTACTGATGCACTTCAAATCTCTTAAACTGAGAGTAATGTTTTCAATTACAATTTTATAAGCAAACAGAACATTAATCAATATGTCAGCAAACTATTGCCCTGTCATCTGGACTACAAAAACCTATAAACATTTTTAAATAGGGATCTCTCTGTAGAAACTAAGTCTTCTTTAAGTCCCTAATTCCCTAGAAAGGTTTCTTGTGGATCCCTTATCCAATTCAAATTCTCTGGGTAGCAGAGGATCTAAGCCACTGCCATGGCCTGAATGTAGTCCTTCCAAATTCAGGTGTTGCCAGTGTGATACTATTAAGAAGTGGAATCTTGAAGAGGTGATTAGGCCAGGAGGGCTCCTACCTCAGGAATGGATTGGGTACCCTTATAAATAGTTGTGACAAAGAAAGTTGGCTCTCTCTTGCCCTCCTACCTTCTTCCAGGTGGGACACAGCAAGAAGCCCCTCACCAGACTAAGTAGCGGTACCTTGATCTTAGACTTACCAGCTTTCAAGAAGGTGTGAAATACATTTCTGTCCAATTTAAATCATTCGGCCTTAGGTATTCTGTTGTAGCAACATAAATGGTCTAAGACAGTCATAAGTCACAGCCACTGCATGAGGTTTGACTAGACCACTAACTTTGGGAAACTCAGTTGTGCTATGTCATTGATCCAAGGTTTGTGAAGGTTTACTTTGGAGAGTCACACACAAGAGGCTTTGAGGGTGACTCACCATCAACAACATTCCTATAACTCTTACTGCACTCAATGTAACGGGATCTCCTGTCTTTCATTATGCAGCTTGCACTTTTACATGAGGTATAAGATATTTGGTCTCATTCAAAAACCCCTCAGCTTATAAAGCTTAATTTCCTTTGGATAGAGATACATACCTCTATAATCTATATATGTAGAGGTAGGTAAAAGTGTTTACTGATTGCAAACTTCCCTCTGCTTTTTTGTATTTTACCATCTCTAAAATAAACTGGCATCTTACAATCCATGAGAGAGTTTTTTGTTGTTGTTTCTTAGCAACATATAAAGCAGTGGTACACATCACAACCAGTGGCATATCAGAAATGATTATATATGATAGATTTGCCCAATAAATTTAAGCCCTTGTTCCATTTCAGTTAAAAAATAACATGGAAGAAAATTACATTTCAATCTTTTTTTAATACCTCTCTAAGTTAATACTGCTCTACATTAATGCAAATCATTTACATCTAGGTCATCTCCTTCTAAGAGATAGATTTTTTGAAAGAGATGTACAGTTAGATAATATGAATTCTCGTTTTCAAAATGGTAGCCTATATAACTCAGAAATACATATGGTTTCCTTTCCTGTGTTTTGCTCAAAATGACATAATTTATTGTCTTTTGTTGCCTTCTTTGTATATGCTTATCTGAAGTGTATCTTGATATGTGATACAATACATTGGGTGGGATGACAGGGATAGTTTTATGTAATTAAATACTCTGTCATCAGAAGAAACAGAGTATTTAATTGTAATGAGTGTTTTGCTGACTGAGAGCCAGATATCACATCTAAGCTTTATTTTTGAAAGCAGAGATGGTAGAGGAGGCAGCCTTGGCACCATGGCAGAGCGTTGTTACCTTCTGACCTTACATGTTAAAAACTCAAGTAAGGTCAGATGGCAACAAGGACCTCAGGTCCTCCCAGTAGCAGGAAACAACTTTAGTGACCACCCTTTCTTCAAGTCTTAAATATTAAATCCTTCCTTTTTGTTCTTTCTTTCTTCCTTTATTTATTTTTTTTTAGACAAGTCTTGTTCTGTTGTCCAGGCTGGAGTGCAGTGGTGATATGCTTTGATGCCATGTCCCCACCTAAATCTCATCTCAAACTGTAATCCCCACATGTCAAGGGAAGAACCTAGTTTGAATCATGGGGGTGGTTTCCCCCATTCCGTTTTCCTGATAGTAAGGGAGTTCTCACGAGATCTGATGGTTTAAAAGTGAGTTTCTCCTGAACTCTCTCTCCTGCTGACTTGTGAAGAAGGTGCGTGCTTGCTTCTTCTTCACTTTCTGCCATGATTGTAAGTTTTGTGAGGCCTCCCCAGCCATGCAGAACTGTAAGTCAATTAAATCTCTATCCCTTATAAATCACAGGGCCTAGGTATTTCTTTATAGAAGTGTGAAAGCAGACTAATACAAGTGGCATGATCTTGGTTCGCTATAGCCTCAAACTCCTAGGCTCAAGCAATCCTCCCACATCAGCCACCGAGTAGCTGGAGCTACACATATGCACCATCGTTCCTAATTAAATTATTTTACTTTTCTGTAGAGTTAGGGCCTCACTATGTTGCCCAGGCTGGTCTCAAACTCTTGGCTTCAAGCAGTCCTCCTGTCTCGGCCTCCTAAAGTGCTGGGTTTACAGGCACGAGCCACTGTGCCCAGCCAACTCTCCATTTAATGACTAAAGACATATACAAGACATACATTCGTTATAAAGCAAGTGTGTGGGTGTGTATTTCTAGTCCATGAACTCCAGCCCACAAACACTACAGCATGGAGGGAAAGGCCTCTTTAGTTTGAGGGTCCTATGGGGACATGCTGCCTGCTGGGAAGCTCTCATCACAGATACTAATAATTACATAATTAGTATCTCTCAGATATATGCTAAAACAACTCTGGGTCCTAGACAATGACCTTATTACTTAAGAAACAAAGCTATTATCTTAAGCCTTTTTTACAATAAAAAATGCAAGATCAAAGATCTACAAGAAGATTTGCTGACCTTCTAAAGTGTACGTCTGTACTTTGGAACCACATTTCAGGTATTAAACATTATGTTTTATCAAGCCACAAAGAATGAAAGGTGAGCACCCTTGTGCTCTTAGTATTTTTCAGAAATAGGAAGGGATTAAGAACAAACAATGGCATTTTTCTAACCATTTTAAAGGGACTTTGCAGCAAAATTGGATTCTAAAATAATAGATCTGAAGTTAAATAGTCACAAGGACTCACAGCTAATCCTACTAGGAAGCTTTCCAGAGCCTAGATGTGGTGATGCACACACTGTTACAGTGAAGGCCCCTTGATTCAGTGCCAACATTTGGGAAATGACAATGGTTTGAATAGCCCCAGACTTCCTTGCTTCATCCCGTCTGGTTTTCTGAATTTCAAGCTGAATAACTGGCTTCATGAATATGTGGCTGAGATAACAGAAAGGGTAGGTTCTTTGGTGGGAAACAGGCTGACGGTTGTGATGCCTTAGAAGTTCTAAAGCATGGAAGAAACAGCAAGGAGTTCACACACTGAATGTGCCACACGATACCACAGAACTGGTGGGCAGAGATGAGCAGTTTTGTGAAGGTAACATGACTTATGACTTTTCCATTATGTGGAAGTTAATAGTTGTTGTTCATATTCTATGAGAAAACGTAAGAGAATTTGAGATGACTGGACAAAATGTTCTAAAGACCAAAAATCCTCCAAAAACAAACAAAAAAAAAGCAAAAAATATTCTAAATACTAGTTCCTATAAATGTGGACCCAAACAAATATATTAGCAAAGGAAACCATGCAACGTGCTTTTCTTGGATTCAGTCTGGCTCTCAATACAGGTGAGTTTCACCTCACTCCACAGTCTTATATGGGAACGCACAGTAGGCTGTCTCTTCCAGACCTTCCTGTGACCTTGAACAGGATCTACGGGTTGGCCCCACATGAAGGTGAAAATAATATCCTTTAGTTATTCTTTTCTCATCTTTCCTTATGTCACCCTCTGGAATTATATCTCCCAAAAGAAATTTATGGATGTAGAAGTTCCTGTTTTATTAGTGCTCTAAGGGGCAAAATAGTCCACACCAAACTCTGGAGGGGAAAAAAAATCCAAGAATAAAACAGAAACCATAAACTCCATTATCAAATCAACACAGTTTTCTCTGAAGACGTTTCTCTTCAAACAGACAAAAAGCCTGTAACAGCACTCCATGTGGCCCTGTGCAAGCAAAGAGTCAAGTGATCTGATAGAGCACAGACTGGGTTTGCAAAAAAGGTTCTCATATGAAAAGGTGCAGACAGTGTGGCTGAGGATCACCAGGGGAGCACGGCTCCCGTGGGCAGCATTTTCAGAGGATGGAGAAGGCGAGCACTCACCGGACATGCAGAGATGCTCTGTTCCCACTGCGTCATGCTCAGGCTCTCCTCCAGGCTTGTGCATTTCTTCATCACCACGTCCCAGCCACAGTAAGGGTCCTGGGCCCCAATGCAGGTGCTGTAAAGACACACACCAAATGGTGAACAGAAAGGTCGCTTTACCCAAGATAAGGCACACAAGACAAGGCAAACCTGTCCCTTAGCAAAGAGGTATGGGATTTCTTAGATATGAAGCCCAGTGGGTATTTATTTAGGCTGCACACTGGAGAACACAGCTATCTGCACACTCCTGTAAGTACCTAATATTAAACCATTTATATAGACATTTTGAAAAATCTATGTTTTAATCTAACATACATGACAGATGACTAAAGATGAGCCAACATAAGTATTTTGCTGTCACAAATAGTGCTAAAGTCAAGATTCTACAATGTTCAAAAACAATATAGCTGTCACCACCACTACCGTCACCATTACCATCTTCCTCCTCTTTACAACAGGTATTATTTGTTGCAGATGCTTAAACGATTTGATAGGCAGGTGTTATTTTCACTTTATTTACCATTACCATCATCATCATCATCATTGTTATTACCCCCACTTTATTGATGAGAAAACCGAGGCACAGAAAATTTGAGAAATTAGCCCAACGACATGCAGATTCATCCAAAACTCTTCAACATGAATCGTTCAAA
The DNA here is from genome assembly GCF_000951035.1 of Colobus angolensis palliatus. Lineage (NCBI taxonomy): Eukaryota > Metazoa > Chordata > Mammalia > Primates > Cercopithecidae > Colobus > Colobus angolensis. The sequence continues at coordinate 6,599,879 of NW_012115110.1, forward strand.
AAAATAGGAACACCTTTCATTTGTTTACTGTAGCTTAAATGTATTAAAACTTTCAATTTCATAGTAGTTTCATATCGCTGTGTCTATAATATCCTACATATGATATCAGAAGTATTGTAGATGGCGGATATTTTCTTTTTAACTTTGTCTAAATGAAAGAGTTCATACACTACATGGGCATTATTAGACGAGGGCTGTGGCCTTTACATTATAAATACAAGCAAAGGTAAATGAGGGAGGAAGAAGACAGAGATGATAGTGATGGAGCCAGAAATATACAGAAGATAATGTCATGGGCACACAGGACATTGAACCTGGGAATTCTGTGAGTGGACCGAGAAGTCGGACGGGCAGGAAGCAGATGTGAGGAAAGAAAGGCAATGCCAGCATGGAAGTGCAAATGACCGCTCTTGGAGGTAGGATAGTGAGGGAGGAGGAACTGTTACAAATTAACCAAGGACCAGAAATCTGGTAGGACTAGAAATCATGGCTTACCCATCAACCCTGTCAGCAGGGAGGCAGCAGAAGTAAGTAATGATGAGTTGTTCATATTCATAATACAAAATAATAATTGTTAACAGAAAAGGTGCTAATTATATATAAAGCTGTGTTCTAAGAATGTGACTTATATTTGGTCATTTAAACCCTATGACAACCTTATAAATACAGTACCTCAATTAGGCACTACAATGATTCTCGCTTTGAAATGAAGAAACTGAAGGAGGGAAAGATTGATTTGAAGGCTGTACAGCTAGGGAAGATATGTTTGCAGTTGATAAATCGACTGATATGTAGTAAGTTATTATACGACTATCATTTATTAATTACCTAAAGAAGTGCAAATGATCTAAAAAGCTGTTTCTCAGAAGTTGGGCTAGGTTGTGGTACAAAAAGGTATGAAACAATTACCTGTTCCTATAACCTCATTAAAACTCCTTGATATGCGACCACATGCAGACATGACTTCTATTAAAAAATACAAACAAGGCAGTTATAAAGGAAAAGGTGAAAGCCTATTTCCCCAGTAGTAGGTACTGTTTATACTAACTTACATATTCTGCAGATATTTTATCCACACATATGAGCATGCTTGTGTGCACATATCTATATATACACATACGTATTTTGTTACTGTTTTTTATAGGCAAATATATGTTTTATATAATTATATGTAATACACACAAATGCAGTTGTACACGCTGTTTCACATTTTGCTTTCTACAACCAATAATATATTATTGCACTATTCTTGTCAATAAATATAGCTCTACCTTATTCCCCTTAACAGCTGTGTAGTGCTTCATTTTCTTTCTTTCTTTTTTTTTTGAGACGGAGTCTGGCTTTGCCGCCCAGGCTGGAGTGCAGAGGCTCGATCTCGGCTCACGGCAAGCTCCGCCTCCCAGGTTCACACTTCTCCTGCCTCAGCCTCCCGAGTAGCTGGGACTACAGCCACCCACTACCACACCCAGCTAATTGTTTGTATTTTTAGTAGAGATGGGGTTTCACCATGTTAGCCAGGATAATCTCGATCTCCTGACCTTGTGATCTGCCCGCCTTGGCCTCCCAAAGTGCTGGGGATTACAGGCATGAGCCACCGTGCCCGGCCAGTGCTCCATTTCTTTTATGAACCAACATTTATTTAAATTTCCCCTTCATTTTATTCATTTTATTTTCAATTTTTTATTTCCATAGGTTCTTGGGGAACAGGTGGTGTTTGGTTACATAAGTACTTTTGTGGTGATCTGTGAGATTTTGGTGCACCCATCACATAAGCAGTATACAATATCCACTGCATCCAATTTGTGGTTTTTTATCCCTCATTCCCTTCCTACTCTTTCCCCCGAGTCCCCAAAGTCCATTGTGTCATTCTTACGCCTTTGCATCCTCATAGCTTAGCTCCCACTTATGAGAACATGCAATGTTTGCTTTTCTGTTCTTGAGTTATTTCACTTAGAATAAGTCTCCAATCTCATCCAGGTTGCTGTTAATTTATTCCTTTTTATGGCTGAGTAGTATTCCATCATATATGTGTATCACAGCTTCTTCTTCAACCACTCCTTGATGGATGGGCATTTGGGTTGATTCCACATTTTTGCAGTTGTGAATTGTGCTGCTAGAAACATGCATGTGCAAGTATCTTTTTCATATAATGATTTATTTTCCTCTGGGTAGATACCCAGTAGTGGGGTTGCTGGATTAAATGGTAGTTCGACTTTTAGTTATTTAAGGAATCTCCACACTGTTTTCCATAGTAGTTGTCCTAGTTTACATTCTCACCAGCAGTGTAAATTTCCCCTTTAAAATTATTAAATTTCCCCTTTTACAGCAAGGCTGCAGTACTCATTTTTGTACAGATTTTCTATAGGATAAAATTTTATTCGTGTAACTGTTGCGTCAAAAGTTATGGGCATTATTAAGTTTGGACCAGCCAACAATATGGGAGTGCCTCTGCTGCCTCATCCTGTTACATACTGGATGTTACTATATTTTTTTTAACTCACCCAAAGGGTAACTCTTTCAGAAAGTTAGTATATGGAAAAAAAAAAATAGAATTTCTCAATTGTCTGTTTTCATTTCTTTCAGTTGTGTCTTAAGGCTTAGCATACATGCATATACTTTTTAAATATTTGCATTTTCCATGTGTAAACTTCCTATCCATATCCAATTCCAAGGAAACTTCCTATCTATATCCAATATTTGATCTCTTTCATGAGTCATTCATTTTATTTTATTTTATTTTATTTTATTTTTTTTTTTGAGACAGAGTCTCGCTCTGTCGCCCGGGCTGGAATGCAGTGGCGCGATCTCCGCTCACTGCAAGCTCCGCCTCCCGGGTTCACGCCATTCTCCTGCCTCAGCCTCCCGTGTAGCTGGGACTACAGGCGCCCGCCACCTCGCCCGGCTAGATTTTTGTATTTTTTAGTAGAGACGGGGTTTCACCGTGTTAGCCAGGATGGTCTCGATCTCCTGACCTCGTGATCCGCCCGTCTCGGCCTCCCAAAGTGCTGGGATTACAGGCTTGAGCCACCGCGCCCGGCCTCATTTTATTACATGGTCATTGGAAGGGGTGATTTTTGCATTAAAACGCAGCCCTCTCTGAGTAATTATTTCCCTGTTTGACATTTTTTTCTTGAGATACACGTTATAAAATTTTACGTAGTAAAACTTATGAACATTTTCCTTTATAGCATCTAATGTGTGTTTCACGTTAAGATTTTTCTCAATTAAATCTTCCCAACTTAAAGATTAAGCATCGAACATTACAGAAACATTAAAGAGTATAGAAACATCACTCTCCCAATTCCTTCTGATTCTTCTAAGGTATCATTTCTTTGGCTCCCCATCCTTTTTCCATTTGAAATGTATTTTTCTCCTCCTCATAAATGAACAAAATAAAAAATCACATATACATATTTAAATATCTAAACATCTCAAATCCCACACAAAACAAACAGATTCAGGTCTTAGAAGAAGAATAATAGATGTGAGTATGCTTTCTTTTCCTGTTATTCAAATGACATCCTTTTCAAATACTACAAGTTTATAACAGAGAGTGTGAGCATAAGCACTTTAAAATCTCTAGCTTTGGGGATATGATTCCCAATAAGGTACTATTTTAAATAAAAAAATATTTCAATGATCAGTTTCATTGAATAAAACTTGAACCTGTATTTTTATTGTAAAACACATATAAAAATTTTCTCAATTCTCAAGACACACAATGGACTTAATAACACTTTTTTTTGTGTGTGCAGGGAATAGAGATGATGAGAATAAACTATCACAACCAATGACTAAGACCATGAAACGTGTGCATGTATTATCCAGGTGTCAGCAATTTCTTCCTGAGTAACTTTGCATGTGCAGTGTCGTTCTGTAGAAAAATACCCAGAGGAAGTTGCTGGAAATCTGAAGACCCTTCAAGTATAACCCATGAGACAGACCTGGGTGCGGTGAGCGCCAAGCATCCTTCTGTTCCCTGCTGTGACCTCACCTGGCTGTGCCAATGAGATCGGATCTGGGAGTGTCCTCATCTTACTAAAGTAGCCAAAAGTGGCATATTTATATTTGTGGCTCCTATGGTGAAACCTGAGAGGAATTCTTTTACTGACAAAATCACATAGTGTATATCACATATGGGAACTCTCTGTGCGTGATTCTTTACACAGAGCAAAAGTATAGCGAGGTTACACTTAAGAGATCATTCAAAAGGCCTGCATTCCTTTTCATGTTTCTTATTAAAGCAACATGACCAGTAGGTAAAATTAAACCTCCAAAAAGGGAAAAATTCTACGGACTCCCTACGTTTACCACAGTTTCCTGTGTAAAGCTGTTTGGGGACTTAAAACAATGCCACAGTGTTAGAGGGAAGTATTTCAAGCTGTTTTAAATGGAATGCTGCATGTAATAACATCTTTTTCTTCTGATGATGCCAGTGGTTCTGCATGTTCTTAACATTACACTTATCCTTTAAAATGTTAAAATGTCTTTACAAATACAAATGCCCATTCAATAAAATACCATGTATATTTCAATATAATTTCCTCATGCAAAATATCTGAAACCATGGGCAAAATTCTGATGAGATCTACCTTTATTCTAAATTATGTCTTAAGAAAATCTATCACACAATTTTATTTCTGGAAGCTGAGTCTCTAAGAAACTGTGGAAAATCATGGGTTTCCAATTAACCCAGCCACCGTGAAAAAGGCTGTTCTGTATTCCGCTTTGAAAATGCTTTTCCTTGTGTGATAAATATTTTTAATACGAGTTTTAGCGTGATTTAATTATTCCAAATTGTCAACATATGTCATAGCATCATTTTGTACACCATAAATATATTCTGTTCAAACATAATTGTCAAAATTCAATTTTAAAATTTCCATAATGTGTTAATGACCTTACACTACTCTCATTGTACATATTACCCTGGTATGTGGAAGTACTTGAATTTAGATAAAAATGTTAGTCAGAATCCGAAGGTTTAGTTTTTTTCGAAAACACACTTATTGAGGGTACTTTTTAGAGCTAAACGTGTATTTGGAGGCAGGCCTTAATTCTAAAAAGCAGGATAAATGTCTACTTTCCTTTTCACATGACAATAATATCAACATATATCTAAATTATTTCTTTATGTTTTAAAAATTTGCAATTACATTTTTTTGTTAGTTTGAGTAACAGAAAATAAGTTTATTCACTAAAATATTTTCACTGTATTTCTGAAAAGTTGAGATTTATTACTGAGTACAATTCCTCGTGCATATTAGATTAAGTATCAGTGATGACTTTATCTGGCTTGTCACTGTCACACTAATTATCATGAGGTCAGTTTATTTTTGATATTAAGAATTTTTGATGTTTTGTTAATACACAATGTATTCCTAAACATGGGATTTTAAAAGTGTTTCAATCATGTATTGATTTAGCACATACTTATGAGCACTTGGCTATGAAGTTGATTTTGAAAGTGCTGGGTGTGCCATGACAAACAGACACTGTCACTGAGCTCCAAGAACTTACCATTTGGTTAAGAAAGTAAATAGTAAACAGTTACATGATAAATATCAACAACGAGTTGCAAAGGAAGAATTCAAAGGGCCAGACTGGTGAATCCCCACTTCGATGGGTGGGTGAGTCTTGGATGAGAGGATATGTAGGTACTGGAACAAATGGGATCAACAGAAGTGACCCATTTGATAGGAGCCAGCAAGAACAGAACCTTTTTGCAAAGCGATCAGCTTGGGAAAAGCACTCAGTGGGGAGAGAACTTGGAGAGTTTCAAGGACTGGTAAAATGGAGGCTGGATTTGGGCTGAACTTTGAGGACTGAAATGGGCAGAGTCCTTGGGCCCCATTAAAGATTGAGGGTTTCCTTGCAAGTGTTGCATACTTTAAAGTGCTTCCCAAATACTGTGCAAGAGCCACACTTCAAACATCAATATTGATTTCTATTATCATTACAATGATTGTGGTAGTGATCAACCTGTCTATGAATTATTCCTTCCCCAGTTTCTAAGAAAATCTGTCTCATTCCTAAGCACCATGTTACCATATGCTTCATAAGCTATTCTTTTACTTTAAGAGCTGCAATTAAAAACATTATCTGGCCAGGCACGGTAGCTCATGCCTGTAATCCCAACACTTTGGGAGCTAAAGGTGGGTAGATCATTTGAGGTCAGGAGTTCAAGATCAGCTTGGTCAACATGGTGAGATCCTGTCTCTACTAAAAATACAAAAATTAGCCAGGCGTGGTGGCGCATGCCATGCTGGGAAGCTGAGGCAGGAATCACTTGAACCTGAGAGGCAGATGCAGTGAGCCGAGATTGCGCCACTGCATTCCAGTCTGGGTGACAGAGTGAGACTCCATCTCAAACAAACAATCTTACTAAAAATAAGACTGAAGAAAATTCCAAGTAGACAATAACCTTCCTGAGACATCCACAGATCCTTCTATTGGTAAATCCAACTAGAACATACATTTTCTTTGTTTTCCTCTTCTGCAAAACTGAAACAAAAATACCTATTCACAAGGCTGTTTTGAGAGTTATATCATGCTAGATAGTATATTAAAAAGTTTTTTTTGAGATGGAGATACATACCAGTTGTTATAATTAGTCCCTAAGCACAATTTCAGGTTATTATACACTATGGACTTCTGAGGTAGTTGAAAACATTCTATATTGAATACTAAGTCCAATAATAATTCATGCTACATGGTATGATTTGTATGTGAAGCTAATGTACTCGATTTCAATTAGTGACTAACTTTTAATACTTTTAATGTATTAAAAACTACTTGGCTTAACATTAAATGACATTGATCAAATGCAATGGCTATTTTTTACATTTTATTTTGCACTTAATATTAAATTTAAGTAATTGACTTATACTGGCACTAATACTAATCATACTTGGCAAATGTTCTTTTAGTTAAAATCTTAATAGGCAAATATAACATTTCAATTTTCCTGAAAAATCTGTTTTAAAATTGAACAAGATTGATACACATTTTACAGTGAAGCATTTCAGGAAAATTGATAATTTGAAAAATAGTGATGAGATTAGATAGAGCATATTTGAAATAAGCGAGCCAAAAGTTCTTTCTGGATCTAGGACTTGTGATTAACTTGGGTTGCCAGCTTTGGTTTCTGACCTGATGCAGAGACCCCGTTCCACTCCCTCTTTAAACACTGAATCGTGAGCTGTTTATCTTGACCTCCTTGTGGGCTTCAATCATTGTGAACTTTTCTTGAGAACAAATATAAAATCTTTCTAGAAAGGCCAACACTGTCTCCAGGACAAAGCTAAGAAAGGCAGCCTTTTCCATGGCTAGGATTGTACCAGGACACCAAAACCAGGACAAAGGGGGCATAGGGTGTTACAATGGCCCAACATCAACCTTCCATGGTTCCACGATGTGGAAGTAACTCACTAGGAATGGCAAACAGAAAAGGCTGTGTCTATGTGCTCAAGAAGAAAAGAAAATAATTACTGGTCGCTTCATTCAGGGAGAAGCCCACACCATTGGTATTCCACATTCTCTATTCTATGAGTAGGCATAATTATGGGTACCTCCAAAGTTCACCCTTCCCCAGTGTCCTCTCCTCTTGGCTAATTAAGATTTAAAATGAAGACAGAATTACTTATTTGCAATATAACATGTTTTTCTTTTTCAAGAGAAACACTTCTGTGAAAGTGTTTAAGGGTCAACAATTATGCCTGAAGAATGCAGAAGGTGTCAAGTAATACCTTTTAATTTTTACTCAAAACCTTAAAAGGAGAGTACATCCAGAGGGGAAAAATGTATTATTCTGTTTTCTTATAATTCACCTAACTTAACAGTTTGACCTCAATTGAGTGGATGAGGTTCACTGCCAAGGAACCCTTCTGTGTAGTACAGCCCACCCCTCGGAAAGAACATTTGTCCCTCTCAGCAGGTAGTTACAGCAAGTGTGGGTCTGCCTTGAATTTGGATTCTCTGGTGCCCTCACGGCTGCTGGACAGCTGGTGACAGTGGTGAAGGCAAGCACCTGGCTCTCTTCACACTAGGCCCTGTGTAGCTTTCATCAGTGCTGAATCCCAGTTGCTTTTGTGTGGATAGAGACATGTTCATTTGAGACAGGGAATTATTGCAAATCTACTGACAGATGCTCCCAGTGCCTGGATGAGGCCATACTGACATTACTCACCCAAGCACATAATGTGGTCATGCTAGAGTCTCATGAACTGTTGATTTGCCCTGACAGAGGCAGGTAACAGTTGAATGCAAGGAGCAGAATCTGGCCTGATGGGCCCAGCACCTCTCAGACAATGTGAAGTTATTTGAAGGCAGAGCAGCAAATGATTGGCTGGTCAGTTTGCCTTCAGTTTAGTCTGGAGACCATGTGAAGTATATGTGGGCAAAGAAGGCAAACCACACATACAAGAGCAGTCTGTCCTGTTTACTTTCCTTTTCTTTCTTGTTTGTTCATTCACTTTTTATTTTGACTTACGTCTAGGACAAAGGGAGATTTGAAGCCCAGCCTTCAACATAGTGTGCAGAAAGTGTAAAAGACCACTCACAGGCAATGCCAGCTCAGAAGGACCTGCATGAACTGAGTATAATATTAAAACAGGAAACGAACTATCTTGTGTTGAATTCTTGTTATGTACCAGACCCCTAACATAGCCTCTCTCTTAATCTCCAATAACACACTCCTATGGAAACAGGGCTGAGAAATGAGATACGAAGAAGTTGAGTAACTGGCTTATGGTCACACACCACACAAAAGCCCCGTCCAGAACCACCTGAACGCAAAGCTTGTGCTCTTTCCATAGGCAAGCTGTTTTGCAAACATATGAGAGCAGTTATTTCCTTAAGAATTCACTGGACTATGCAGCAAATAAAAAAAAAAAAAAAAAACTTAGGAGAAGCCCAGGTGCTCCTATTTAGGATAACTCAGGTGCAGGGGTCTGGAGCCAAGAAATGGGGGCAGCTGAAGCTTTCCCATGGAATCCTTACATAACTTTAAATTTGAGAGCTCAAAAGCAGGAGGCCTGTGGAGTAGATTTTAAAGAAGAATTTTTTTTTTTTTTTTTTTTTT
>NW_012115110.1:6609162-6612378 GCF_000951035.1 Colobus angolensis palliatus
TTTTTAGCAGAGACGGGGTTTCACCAATGCTGACCAGACTAGTCTTGAATTCTTGACCTCAAGCAATCCACCCTCCTCGGCCTCCCAAAGTGCTGGGATTACACGCGTAAGCCACGGCACCTGGCCAAGAAGGAAACTTTTTCTTTCTGATCTCCATTAGTTGTGTTTCTCAACTGAAGTACAAAAGGTTGGTAATAGATTTTCAAACTTTACCCAACTGACTGTTGAAAACACACATTGCCATTTAGAGACCAAGGATACATTCTCTTAGTAAAGCAGTCTCACGTGTTGATGAGTTCTTACCCACCCTGCGCAGGGTCTGGGGATGTTACCTTATGACAACACTGGAATACACTGTGCTCCAGCCCAAGCCTAACTTGGAACCCCTCTAATCATGTCTTTCTCACCGTCCTAATTAGCACTTATCACTTTTGTGAGTGCCAGCACCAACAAAAACTCGGTGCATTTACTTTCTGCCATTTCTCTATTTTTTAAAACAGATTTAATGGTGGCATCCACCTAATGTTGCTGTGCTTTATTACATTTTTGTTGTATCATACAGATGTCTTCGTAGGCATCGCTGAATGGCTTCAGAATAACTCAGTCAGAGAACAATCATTGCAAGGGTGTATCATAAGTGGTGATTAATTCCCTTACTACTGGAAGTTGAAAATTAGAACACTGGTTATGATACAGATACAGCTTAAAAAATAATCGGAGAGGAACGTTAGGTGAGGATGTTAGGTCCTTGCGTATTCCAGGATCAGACTTTAAGGATAAATCGATTTTGGAATAAATTCTAAGGTAACGCCAAGGTCCTTTGGCTCAGTTCCATGATAGCAGGTGATTTTACTCATACCACAATTTCTTATTACAATCTGAGTCCTCTGAAGGCAGGGTCAGAGATGCCTCATTCATCATCCTCTATGCAGGGTCTCACTTGGTGTTTGCCATGTATTGAGTTCAATAAATATAATACGAAGGAATTAATTACAAAAAATCCACACTCTCTAGAGGTTAAACCAAAGCCAGCACAAACAAAAACTCAAGACTTTGAGATTTGGCAAATACTACATTCATTCTGAGGGGATAATATTAACTTTGTCAAATGGGTACATGCCAAAATGTCCTCCTGAATGTTTATTTGATTAATGATCAAGTGAGTAAGGTTGTCTGGCTGGGAGACCTCATGGGAACCCTGCAATTTCTCTGTACACACTGGATGCTTTTCCCATTGGCAGATGCTGTCTTTAGGGAATATTTAATTATGAAAGGTGTCAACCTATTAACTCCGGCTGTTAAAACTTTGACCTTTAGAGCAATAAACGTCCTGTAGTAATCTAATTTCCATACTAATTTTTTGATGAGGTATTAATTTCTTTAACTAAATGATACTATTAAAGGCTAACTGCAATAAGAACGCCCAAATACCAGCTCACTCAATGGAGCCAATGTCTTTTTCTTTTTTTTCCTAGACCAAGTCTTGCTCTGTCACCCAGGGTGGAATGCACTGCAACCTCTGCCTCCTGGGTTTAAGCGATTCTTCCGCCTCAGCCTCGGAGTAGCTGGGATTACAGGTGTGTGCCACCACACCCAGCTAATGTTTGTATTTTTAGTAGAGACAGGGTTTCTCCATGTTGACCAGGCTAGTCTCAAACTCCTGACCTCTTGATCCACCTGGGTCGGCCTCCCAAAGTGCTGGGATTATAGGAGTGAACCACCACGTCCTGCCCAAGGTCTTTTTCTTAATGCTCCATCTTTCCCTCTATTTTTATAAGGCACAATTTAAAAGGTGTGATTCTTTTATATGTAGGTTATAATTCTTCCAGTTCCCAAATTTTCTCTCCTTTTCCCCAATTAGTTCATTAAGCAAAAATAAAACAAACCAAAAAAAAAAAAAAAAACAAACCACCCCACCTAAGGCCCAAAGGCTTTCAATGCTTTTGCTACTGTGTGATATTGCCACATTTTTCTGTAAAGGAATTTTGTTTTGTCACAAGAATTTTGCTTGTTTTCAAGGTATGAAGTAAATTAGCAGATAAGGGAGAGGCAGAAGGTCCATTTGTTAGTTTAACAAATATTATATTTACTGACCCTCTTTTGAACTGGATACCAGGCTGGGGCCTTCACTGAACCCAGAAGCACAGAGGAAGCCCAGCCTTTGGGAGCTCATGTTCCCACATCTTGAATGAAGCCTGTGCTGGCATGCAGGAACTCATATTCCTCTTTCTGTTCTCTGATGAAAGATTAATTGCACACTCTTTCAATGAATGTTAAATAAAAAAGTAAGATTGTATGTGTAAGTATCCAAAGGGTAGAAAAATCCATGATGTTCAGAAAATATTAGGGTACCCATTAACCTATGTAATGTAATAGCTCATTTGACAAATGTAATATCTAATTTTATAAATTAGTGTTATTAAGGGACATTCATTTATTCAAAAGGCAGATGATAATCTAACTTAGGGGTCAGCAAACCACACAGCCTATGGCCAAATTCATACAGGCCCCTAAACTTTTCCTGAAACACACAACCGGGGAATGTTTCTCGCTGGTAACTGTTCATGAGTGCACAGCAGCCACAGGGCAAGGCTGACTCACAGGTGACCTAAGCTTTGGCCCCAAGATCCTCCCTGGTCCTGCAACATGGGAGGATTATGAGGAACTGCTGCAAAACCATTCCTCCCGCATCCCTATGTCCCAGGAAGGCTGTCAGGAGTTTCTCATTGCTTTCCAGGTTCTGATGAGTTGAAAGGCTTTCTGCCCCCTCATACGCCCATACTAGGATACAGCTTTAGGCTCTAAAACTGCCAGCATGAAACAGGCTCCTGGGAGTGCAGTGCCTTAGTTCTCCTGCTGCACCATCAACTGGCTGTCTTGTTTTGTTTTGGAGACAGAGTCTCACTCTGTCGCCCAGGCTGGAGTATAGTGGCATGATCTCGGCTCACTGCAACCTCCGCCTCCTGGGTTCTCAAGCAATTCTTTTGCCTCAGTCTCCCAAGTAGCTGTGATTTCAGACATGTGCTACATGCCCAGCTAATTTCTGTATTTTTAGTAGAGACGGGTTTTAGCCATGTTGGCCAGCTGGTCTCAAATTCCTGACTTCAAGTGATTTGCCCTCCTCAGTCTCCCAAAGTGCTGGGATTTCAGGTGTGAGCCACCATGCCTAGCTGCCCCTTTTGTTTTGATGTCATCCAGTGGGACAAGTGATGTGGC
>NW_012115110.1:6612807-6613333 GCF_000951035.1 Colobus angolensis palliatus
AAAAAAAAAAAAAAAAAAGAGTCCAAATCCGCAGCCGTCCCATCACTACACCTCTAAGCTGTTCTTTCCTTAGCCTTGAAGAGGTACAATCAGTCATACTACTTAGAAAGCTATAATAGTTTCTTGTGGGAGAAAATAACAACCTGATTTATAGACAAGATTATTAGAGGGCAAGTCCTGTGAATGCTCTTTCCCTCCTGAAGTACAGAGGTAGGAACCCTATTAGTTCTTAGCCAGAGCTCATAGGGCAGCAGGTTCTGAATTCACACTGGTGTTTACACCAGGCGGGCAGTCAGTGAGTGGCTGCTCTTGGCTGCTCCATCCTGGGCCTCCTTATGGAGACTTTTTCCACTTAATTAACTAATTTATGTATTGTAGAGATGGGGTCTCACCATGTTCCCCAAGCTAGTCTTGAATTCCTGGACTCAAGCAATCCTCCTGCCTCAGCCTCAAGAAGTGCTGGGATTACAGATATGAGTCACCACTTCCAGCCTTTTTCCACTTTAAAGACACCATTTAGAATGGC
>NW_012115110.1:6620628-6623375 GCF_000951035.1 Colobus angolensis palliatus
CAGGAAGGGGAACACCACACACCAGGGCCTGTCGTGGGGTGCTGGGAGAGGGGAGGGATAGCATTAGGAGATATACCTAATGTAAATGATGAGTTAATGGGTGCAGCACACCAACATGGCACAGGTATACATATGTAACAAACCTGCATGTTGTGCACATGTACCCTAGAACTTAAAGTACAATAAATAATAATAATAATAATGATAATAAAAGATATGTCAAAAAAATGACCACATGATGCTACTGGCCATGAGCCAGGTACATGGCCCGGCCCACAGGAGGAGGTCAGCTTTCCTGCTTTCTTCTGCTACACATTGTACTCATATCTGGGCTTACCCAGATTGCTGAATTCCTCAGAAATTAGTGAATGTGAACTCACTTTATGCAACGTATACACAGATGTGGTCTATAAGGCCTAAAACGAAAAAGGATACACATGAATAGTGCGGTTTCTCTTGCACTCTACATCCCCAGAGATCACCACCAATTCCAATGAGTTAGCTTTATCTTTTGCATGATTTTCTCACTCTATCTATTAAATGGCTGTGCTAAACAATGCTAACATCAAAACACAATTTTTGGCTCATCTTTGAGGTCAAACTTGACTGAAATAGAATTTTGAAATATTCACCTTTTAAAATAACTTTCCAAGGGAACAATGCTGTGTTCCAATCAGTCACAACACACGTGTGTAGTCAGTACAGGGAGGTGCTTGTCACCACTCCCAAACCCCCACGTCTGAGGTCACACGATCTCCTTAAGAACAACTGGAGAATGGAGACTCAGCTTAGAAAGCTTTGGAAAAACAGAGTACAAAACCTCCTTCATGTTTGCGTGATCCAGTCTGACAGCAAGCAGAATGAAGAAGAGGCTAATGGGAAGAAGGGGTAAGTATCTCTCAGGAGACCTGGCTTCTGCCTGTCCGGGTACTGACCAGCTCTACCTCTCAGTTGCACACATGAAGAACGCAATCCAGCAGCTCCTGCAGCCGAAATCTGACCACTGAATGGGTGGTCCTCACTGTACTAGGGGCAGCAGAAAGAACCAGTAATACAGCACAGGCCTGGGACAGTCTCGGCTCTGACCCAGGTCTCATGTTGCAGTAGCTATGAGACTTTGAGCAGGACACCAAAAATCTGAGCTGCCATTTCCTCGTCTGAACAATGGATATGGTATGCTACTTTCTTTCAGGATTGACATAATCATTCTGCAAAAGTCTCATAAAATCTACCATATTGTCAGACATGTAAAAGAAATTTGTGAAATTGTATCAGTTATCATTTATACACATTTTAATAAATGTCATTGTGTATTGTCTTAGGAAAAAAAGACTCAAGAAAATTAAACATGTAAATATGATTTTGAAGGAGACAGGTAATTTAGATAAGCAGTTTCCCTTTTTAAATACTTCTAGATTCATTTATAAGACTGGTTTTCCAATAATAAACGGCATCACTGAGATTCTATGATGGAAAGTATATTGGAAAAGAAATTAGTATCCAACTGTTACCCAATTGTTTTCCTATTCCTATTTAGTGTACTTCTTTAAGCATCTTTCTGAAAGATTAAAATTGCTTTTGTCAAAAAAACCCCACAATTTTTCCTTATAATTTATAAAAAAAGTTTACGCAGTTTGTATTCTCTTTAAAAAGATTATTTTCTCCATGGAATGTTAACTAGGGAGGGTTTCCTATCTTTCTACAGGAGTAGGATAGTAGAGAAACACATCGGAAATATTCAGAGAAATGCTTGGGTTGAAATCTTTAGTTTTCTTTTCTCGAATGAAATACCAAAGGGCCAGGCACAAACTAACCCCCTCTGAGGACAGGCACACAGAAGACCACAATCCATCAGTTGAAAATGAAGTTACGATCTCTTGTTGCTTTTCTCAGAGTAAACAGCAGGGTGATTAAGCTCCAGCTATAAATGTGAAGCTCTTTCCCTCTCAGGAGCCCAGTGAAGACACACCAGTGGCCTCATTCTCCTTGAAAGAAAAGAGGGAACAGTGAACTCCTCCCGAGGCCTCTGTGCCTGGAGCACCAGTTCCTGTGGATCTACAAGTGGGCTGGCAGTTCAGGTGCATGAGAGATGCCAGGGACACCGGGCCTCTCATCGCTAATCTGATGCAGAACTTAGTTCCTAAGCTGCATGTACAAGAGGCTGAGCGATTGTGACCCAGACTCAAGGAAGTAGAACAACCTGTAAAAGATGAATTGCCTCATGCCTGTAAGCCATGCACCCCCATTCTGGCACCAGAATCACCCTGCAGACAGCGCAGGCCTGCGGCTTCCTGCGGGTTATCCTGTGTCACCCTCCATAAAGGTCATCCTTCACTGGGCTGGAGTTGAAAGACGGGTGTCCTTCCAGATACATTCCAGCTATGACATCCTGTTGACCAGACCCCAACCCTGTTACCCACTGAACCAACAGCAACCAGGGAAGAATAATTTCTTCCCTAGGCTAGTTCTGCAGGGAACACATACCAGAATAAATTTCAAGCAGCCACTGGTTAAATTTGCGAAGTAGGCATATATAACAATGGCAGTTAATAAATATCATTGGCTGTTACTAAGGCTCACAATATCATTATGATCAGCCGGGAGGTTCCTCACATTATTCCTCAACTCTCTGTCTCATTTCAAAGGAGACACTATATTATAGACTTCATTTTCTAGAATCATCTTGAAAGGCATATTGTTGTGATTACACATAAAAAACTTCCTTCCACCTAAGAATACTCACTTTG
>NW_012115110.1:6628125-6630611 GCF_000951035.1 Colobus angolensis palliatus
AGGTTGCAATGAGCTGAGATCTCACCACTATACTCCAGCCAGAGTGAGACTTCATCTCTCTCTCTCTATATATATACACACACACACACACACACATATATATGCTTGTGCCAGATTAACAGATTAATACAGTCACCAAATATCAGTATTATCACTGAGTGTTCTAAGGCACCGAATGATTTATTTTAACCTTGACAACTGCTTACAGGTACTATATCGTGGCTTCTCCTCTGAGGAGAACTGATGGGTTATTCTCATCACGGTTCATCTATTTTCATGAAAGCTCTGCATCCTAGAACACAGGACTCTCAGAGGCATGAAGGGCGGCTCTGAGGCCATTCAACTTCAGGGCATCTGAAGTCTCCCCGGCTCTCTCTGGGTGGGCCCTTCACACACACCAGTGCATCCTGACCCCAGAGATGCCCTACCTGCGTGTGCGGTAGAACTGGCACCTCTTCAGGGGTATCTTGACCACGTGCTCCCGCAGGCCCACGAACAGGACGCTCTGGCTGTGCAGGATCTGCAGGCTCCTGATGGGCTCCCTCCGCCTCTCCGGGAAGAGCTCAATCTCTTCCAGCAGACAGCTGCTTGAGGTCTGATTCAGGGGCGCCCGCACTTTCTTAATGGTTCCGTAATCTGTGAAGGCCACAGGATGAGAAGGAAACAAGGTCAGCGGGTCTCACAAACCAATCCCTGGTTAAACAGAGTGTGCTGTGTACGCAGCCATGGATCTCCAGCCAGGAAAGCCATCTAAGCATCCTTCAAAAACAGTACACCTGGGCCCCACTGCAGACCAATTAGGTCAGCTGCACTGGATGTGGGGCCCAGGCAGCAGTATCTTTTAAAATGATGCTCTCATGTAGCAAGAGACGAGGACTAATCATCTCCAATTGGGCCCTTCCAGTTCCAAGTCTAGGGATGGAGAGCTCAAAGTAGCAAGCTTTGTGCCATTCCATGGAGAACATCAAGGGAGAGAGACCCTCAAGCAAGGGATGATGTTGGATTCTTAGTGTCAGAGGGGCTGACTTTGGTGCCCAGCAGGGCAAGGAAAACACAATGTGATGGGCAGCTTCAAACATCCAGGACGACAATGATGTCCCCTCCTTCCTGCCCAGAGAAGTACACCCTCCTCCATCTCCCTCCCTCCTCTGTCTACATTAGTTCCTTCTTTCCTTCTAGTGCCTGCTCTTTGGGATGATTTTCTTGGGCTTAACTCCTCTAAACCTTTTTTCCTGTGCTTCTGAACATCCATTTCGGGCCTGATCTAAGCCGTCCCCTCTCCAAGTTTTCTGCTCCCTGGGTGTTTCTGTGCACTTATTTATCTGCTTGACTGCTAACACTGCCGGAGGGTGAGCGACCCCTGAACCATGCAGCCTTCCCAGCTATGAGGGGCATGGAGCAGCGTCTTCTCAGCATGCCAGTGGGAGGGTGGCAGGGACAGCATGGCTAGCACCTGTGTGTAGGGGGGGACACACAGTTGAAACAAACATTGCTCTCCCAGGTACCCTGTGCTGCACCCCCAACCCCTTGCTGACACCCTGCAAATCCCAGGCATGAAATCCAGCCTTCTGGAAGCCCCTCAGAGATCCACTCAAGTACCTGGAATCATCCCGAAGGCCCTGACTGAATAACACCTTCCATGATCCTGAGTTTTGAAACATCATGAATCTTATTTTGCAAACACAGAAAGAGTTTAAGAAGTTATTCTAAAACCAGAAGTAGTCAAGAATATTTGACTTCAAGGCTTCCTATCAAGCAATTAATTGCAAAAGACCTTGGATAAAATACTTCACATTTTTCTCTATGAAAGTCTTAGAGATGGAGGCTATTTGTGTTTTAAAAAAATACATATGCAGACATGTTTTACTGAATTTATTTTAAAAAGTATATCTGAAACATCTCCAATGAGCATTTTCTGATTATGCATTGACTGAAAAATCATGTATACAGGACTGGCAAACAATTGCTTGCTTTTGTTTTAAGCTAGCTGGTTAAACAGGTTACTTTTGAAAAAGGTCAAGCATACACTGAAGTATGCTATATGCTGGGAAGATTTTAAAATGATCTTGGAGAAAAGAGTATGTATTTGTGTTCACGTAAAAGGGTGAGGACAAAAGAGAGAGAGAACGAGAGACAGGAGAGAAAGAGGCAGCTGTGGCGTAGAGAGGCAGGCATTTTAACAAATTCACAGTTCACAGAGGTAAGCATGTAAGAAAAAATGTATGTCTTCATTCTACAATTCAAATTAATTTTGACTTGGACATCACAGTTCATGAGCTTGTTGGAAAATTCAACCTCAGTGATTCTTAGGTCTCTCTGCCTGGGGTAGAGTGAAGCGTCAATAAACTTACACAGCACTGAGGAACTAACAGGGAGAAGACGGGGGCTTCAGGCAAGGTGACTTCAGCACACATATGTCAGCCACAAGGCCCTGCAAGGAGGTCCCCATGAGGCACCAGCAGAGGGAGGTGTCAGCCTTCCCATGG
>NW_012115110.1:6630661-6633919 GCF_000951035.1 Colobus angolensis palliatus
GGGGGGACACACAGTTGAAACAAACATTGCTCTCCCAGGTACCCTGTGCTGCACCCCCAACCCCTTGCTGACACCCTGCAAATCCCAGGCATGAAATCCAGCCTTCTGGAAGCCCCTCAGAGATCCACTCAAGTACCTGGAATCATCCTGAAGGCCCTGACTGAATAACACCTTCCATGATCCTGAGTTTTGAAACATCATGAATCTTATTTTGCAAACACAGAAAGAGTTTAAGAAGTTATTCTAAAACCAGAAGTAGTCAAGAATATTTGACTTCAAGGCTTCCTATCAAGCAATTAATTGCAAAAGACCTTGGATAAAATACTTCACATTTTTCTCTATGAAAGTCTTAGAGATGGAGGCTATTTGTGTTTTAAAAAAATACATATGCAGACATGTTTTACTGAATTTATTTTAAAAAGTATATCTGAAACATCTCCAATGAGCATTTTCTGATTATGCATTGACTGAAAAATCATGTATACAGGACTGGCAAACAATTGCTTGCTTTTGTTTTAAGCTAGCTGGTTAAACAGGTTACTTTTGAAAAAGGTCAAGCATACACTGAAGTATGCTATATGCTGGGAAGATTTTAAAATGATCTTGGAGAAAAGAGTATGTATTTGTGTTCACGTAAAAGGGTGAGGACAAAAGAGAGAGAGAACGAGAGACAGGAGAGAAAGAGGCAGCTGTGGCGTAGAGAGGCAGGCATTTTAACAAATTCACAGTTCACAGAGGTAAGCATGTAAGAAAAAATGTATGTCTTCATTCTACAATTCAAATTAATTTTGACTTGGACATCACAGTTCATGAGCTTGTTGGAAAATTCAACCTCAATGATTCTTAGGTCTCTCTGCCTGGGGTAGAGTGAAGCGTCAATAAACTTACACAGCACTGAGGAACTAACAGGGAGAAGACGGGGGCTTCAGGCAAGGTGACTTCAGCACACATATGTCAGCCACAAGGCCCTGCAAGGAGGTCCCCATGAGGCACCAGCAGAGGGAGGTGTCAGCCTTCCCATGGGCAGAGAGCCTGTGGATGACTTTGGGACATCATTACACACGGGGACATGATCTGAGCCACAGGTTAGGAGGGAGGCAGGAGCAGAGCTTGTGTGACAGACCGCTGTGTGAAACAGGAACTTTCATAGAAGTTCAGGGGTGGGGTGGGCTGCCTAGAGTCGGGAGTCAGCTGGAGGATCACTGTGCTGTGACCAGCACCACACTAGTTGCTTACCAGCCTAGTGTGGCACGGGAAACAGAGTTTACAGAACTATAGCCTATCTGAGAATTGAACAAGGACTCATTGCTATTTATTATTTATTTTGTTGAAGGATTATTCTGAGAAACCTGCCCAAATTAGCAACAGTCCAAATGTCAATATGCTCATATGTATTTCAAATTATTAAGTAATTGTGGAAAGAATCGAATTTGTAAAGATCTGTGATAATTTGACTTAAAAGAATGAGCCATCATTGATCATAAACTCTCACTGCATATTTCTGCACACCTTGTATCTGATTTTCCAGCTGGTGGGAACTAACAAAACTACAGGGCTTAGCATTTCAGAGCAAAGTGCTCAGCGTGGGCTTGCATGCTGGTCCACAGTGCATGACCTTGCATCCCTCACTCTCTGGAGTGTCGGGCATGTGACGAGTCCCCTCCACAGTTCCCCCTTCCCTCTGCATCAGGTTCAACACAGCACACAGGGACCCCTCCTGTCTCCTTGAAGTTTTTCCTTCCCCTGCCTGTGCCCTGCCCTTGCTCTGAACTCCTGCGTGCTCACACATTTGGTCACAGTCTTCTCATCCCCTGTCCTCATGATCACCCTCGGGTCTGTTTTTAAAGCTGGGATCTTACTGCTGAATGTGGGCTCTGTATCTGCAACTAAACTTCTAAGGACTGGAGACACCAGAAACTTGACAGGCCTCCCTGACTCTCCATGTGGCCTACCAGCATGTCCCACCTCCTCTGACCTTATCCAAGGGACAGCAGCACCATAATCCCAGTGCCGATGATGGGACCTCTCCTTCCCTGTCACCCACAGCTCACCTAGTTCTCATCCACCCGCTCCTGCCATCCCTGCCACTCCTGAGGCTTCCTCTACACCTCTGTCACCTGCCTCTCCCCAGCACACTCATGCTGCTCTCCTCACTCCATCTAGAGTCAGTCTCAGGGCATGCACTTGGTGGCCCCACGCTCCTGCCTCCACCTTCGCCTGTGCCTCTCTGTGCTCTGGCATCGGCCACCAGGAAGCACTTGCAGCCCAAGAGCCTGTGATTGTGGCATACCCTGGACATGCAGCTCCTGTGCCTGAGGTGACAAATGACAACGTTATTTTCTTTCAGTGGCAGAAAGACGGAGACTGCCCTATAAAAGAGACATCCCCCAAAAACCCATAGATTTCTATTTGACATTGGAGGACAATAGCAGGACCCTGGTGGATCTTGCAAAGCTATTTGTATTTGGTTGCTGTTTTTACTTTACAACATTTACCATAGTTTTAGTTACTAACTTACTTGTTTTGTGGTTTTTACACTTGATCTTAGGCTCCACGGGGACAAGAACTATGCCAGTTGTGTCCTGTGATGTACGTGTAGTGGCTGCTATTAGGGCTGGTAGAGATCAGATGTTTCATAAATATATGCTGGTGAAAGACTGAACAAATTAGTGAGGGAAGGAAGTGTGGTCAGCCTGGAATGAGAATGTCATTATTACTCCCATATTTACTAAAGAGTGCTGATTCATATTTTTCCCATTATGATCTCTAGCGGGAGTTACGATATAAGGGAGTGTGAAGGTGAAACGATAAACATGAATTTCACCAGTATGGAAAGATTTCAACCCAAGATGTCATAAACTAAATATAAATGAATAATTGGTTTCCTCCAAGAAAATATTAACTGTGAAAATTTGCCACAAGAAATAAAGCGACACAAACCTTCTATATATCTGAAATGTAACACTCCAATCAAAGTTATTTGCATGAAAAAAAGTGCCAGAAAGATACAAAATCTTCTTAATCATTCTTTAACATTCAGAGATCAACAAGTTAAAAAAAAAAACAGGCATTTCCTGTCCATTGCAGCTCCCCTTCCCAAGGAGGGAGGAAAATGTGATGCGGGGCTGCAGAATCAGTGCTGACCAGAGGATGCTCCGAATGAACATTGTTTCGGTGCAAACTCTCACACTAACTGCCGTTTTGTGAAAATGTCCCCTACTCATTATGCCATGGACACAAATCTGAGTGTCACGTATT
>NW_012115110.1:6638699-6664287 GCF_000951035.1 Colobus angolensis palliatus
GATGATGGGACCTCTCCTTCCCTGTCACCCACAGCTCACCTAGTTCTCATCCACCCGCTCCTGCCATCCCTGCCACTCCTGAGGCTTCCTCTACACCTCTGTCACCTGCCTCTCCCCAGCACACTCATGCTGCTCTCCTCACTCCATCTAGAGTCAGGCTCAGGGCATGCACTTGGTGGCCCCACGCTCCTGCCTCCACCTTCGCCTGTGCCTCTCTGTGCTCTGGCATCGGCCACCAGGAAGCACTTGCAGCCCAAGAGCCTGTGATTGTGGCATACCCTGGACATGCAGCTCCTGTGCCTGAGGTGACAAATGACAACGTTATTTTCTTTCAGTGGCAGAAAGACGGAGACTGCCCTATAAAAGAGACATCCCCCAAAAACCCATAGATTTCTATTTGACATTGGAGGACAATAGCAGGACCCTGGTGGATCTTGCAAAGCTATTTGTATTTGGTTGCTGTTTTTACTTTACAACATTTACCATAGTTTTAGTTACTAACTTACTTGTTTTGTGGTTTTTACACTTGATCTTAGGCTCCACGGGGACAAGAACTATGCCAGTTGTGTCCTGTGATGTACGTGTAGTGGCTGCTATTAGGGCTGGTAGAGATCAGATGTTTCATAAATATATGCTGGTGAAAGACTGAACAAATTAGTGAGGGAAGGAAGTGTGGTCAGCCTGGAATGAGAATGTCATTATTACTCCCATATTTACTAAAGAGTGCTGATTCATATTTTTCCCATTATGATCTCTAGCGGGAGTTACGATATAAGGGAGTGTGAAGGTGAAACGATAAACATGAATTTCACCAGTATGGAAAGATTTCAACCCAAGATGTCATAAACTAAATATAAATGAATAATTGGTTTCCTCCAAGAAAATATTAACTGTGAAAATTTGCCACAAGAAATAAAGCGACACAAACCTTCTATATATCTGAAATGTAACACTCCAATCAAAGTTATTTGCATGAAAAAAAGTGCCAGAAAGATACAAAATCTTCTTAATCATTCTTTAACATTCAGAGATCAACAAGTTAAAAAAAAAAACAGGCATTTCCTGTCCATTGCAGCTCCCCTTCCCAAGGAGGGAGGAAAATGTGATGCGGGGCTGCAGAATCAGTGCTGACCAGAGGATGCTCCGAATGAACATTGTTTCGGTGCAAACTCTCACACTAACTGCCGTTTTGTGAAAATGTCCCCTACTCATTATGCCATGGACACAAATCTGAGTGTCACGTATTTATAGTTTCTCTCTCAAATAGAAAACTACAGATACTCATCATGAAAGGGACAGAGCTGCTTCAAGACTTTAAATATCCATTAATGCTGATATAGCTATTATTCAAAAGACACAAATACTTGTAATTACATGAAAATATCATTAAATATTATACTTCACTACATATTTGTCTCATCTTAGTAGAAGAGTAGGGATGTTACATTCTAGGATTACCAGATTAAATATAGGCTGCCCATTTCAATTTGAATTTCAGATAAACATGAATAATTTTTTAGTATTAGTATGCGCTATTCAATATTATTCATGATTTATCTGAAATTCAAATTTGAGTGGGCAGCCTGTATTTATATTGGCTATACATGGCAGCCCTATGACATCACATCTCCTTTGATTGTCTTGGCAAGTTAGTGAAGATATATTGAATATATGTAGCAACATATTCCTACTTTATAGGTGAAGATATTGAATCTTAGAGAACAGAACTGATACATATATTCTATGAACTGGTTAGACATGAAATGCCTTTTCACTTCAATGTTGATGAATGAAATAAATGATTATAACAATGAACTCTACAGTGAACATTAATTATAAGGCTATTACTGAGGATACAGACTGAAATAGAAGAAGAGGTAGTTGTGCTTTGATTGCATTCTTCTATGCGCTCTTCTAGAAGTCACAGAACTTAACCAACTGGAGGGCAATGAAAAGAAAGTCAGTATTCTAATGAATGCTGAAGAAAGCTCAATATCATTGATCATCAGAGAAATACAAATCAAAACTAAAACAAGATGCCATCTCATGCCAGTCAGAATGATGATTATTAAAAAGTCCAGAAACAACAGATGCTGGTGAGGCTGTGGAGAAATGGCAATGCTTTTACACTGCTGGTGAAAATGTAAATTAGTTCAACTATTGTGGAAGACAGTATGATGATTCTTCAAGGATCTAGAACCAGAAATACCATTTGACCCAGCAATCCCATTAGTGGGTATATACTCAAAGGAATATAAATCATTCTGCTATAAAGTCACATGCACACATATGTTTATTGCAGCACTATTTATAATAGCAAAGATGTGGAATCAACCCAAATGTCCAACAATGATAGACTGGGTAAAGAAAATGTGGCACATATACACCATGGAATACTATGCAGCCATAAAAAGCAATAAGATTATGTCCTCTGCAGGGACATGGATGAAGCTGGAAGATATCATCCTCAGCAAACTAAAACAGGAACAGAAAACCAAACACTGTATGTTCTCACTCTTAAGTGGGAGTTGAACATTGAGAACACATGGACACAGAGAGGGGAACAACACACACCAGCACCTGTTGGGGGAAGGGGAGAAAGGGGACAGAACTTAGAAGACAGGTCAATAGGTGCAGCAAACCACCATGGCACACGTACACATATTTAACAAACCTGCACATTCTGCATATGTATCCTGTTTTGTTGTCGTTGTTTTCAAGAAGACATAAAGAAAAAAAGTTAGCATTCTCCTCCATTAGAAGCCTTTGTCTGCCATCCATCTCAAGGACAAGCAGAGGCACATCTGTGTCAGAAGATAACGTGTTCTTCTGGCCTCAATGACCCCCTCCCTCCATACATACAAGGTGGACTCGGGCATCCTTGGGCAAACAGTGAAGGACCTTCTTGCTCCCTTAAACCATCTGTTTAAAGAGAGTAACATGCAAAGAAAAGTTTAAATAACTATAGATGAGTAGAAGTTACGTGTACACTTAAATGTTGGTATTTCTGAGAATAAGATAAAAGGATGACTGCCTAAAGAAACAAGGACCATGGAACATGCTGTCACCAGACCAGCTCTCGAACAAGCAAAGGGCTTCAGTGGCATGCCTGCCAACGAGAAGAAGAGAACCCTCCTCGCCACAGATCATTACACTGTAGGTCTAAACAATTCTTCACACACACACACACACACACACACACACACACACACACACACACATACACACATACACACACACACACACACACACATATATTTATTTATTTATTTTTTATGTTATTTTTTGCTGGTGACCAATGCAGTCAAAGACGACCAGGAGTAAATCTGATGGCAGTTAGAAAATGCAGAGGTAAAACTGGATTACCATAATGACAGAGATGGTCTCTTCAACCTCTACAATCTGAGTCATTAGGAAAATGACCAAAAGCAAAAGAAAAGGTTGTAAACGAAAATAGTTTACAAAGGTAAAGTTTGCACATTGTCACACAAAACAGTGATAAATTCCATTTGAAACATGACTACTGGGGAAGCAATATTTCCACAATGTTTATCAAAAGACAGGAGTGTAACTTGAAAGGGACAAAAACAAATTACCCTCGAAGAATTCCGGCCACAAGAAATGACCCATGAAACACAGAATCTTGTATTCTCAATCCCCATCCCACAGGAAAACGTGCTCATGTCCTGGAACAAATGAGTTACTAAGTACGCTGTGGGAAGAGCAACTGGAAAGATATATGTGTTTTTTAGCGGGGCATATTTTTTTTTAACGGGAGTTGGAATGAAATAGTGTTCTTAGAGTAGAGTGTGGCAGTAAACAAAGCTGCCAGGACAAATGGCTAATGCATTTCATGGGAACACAGTGACCTGAACGTGGGACGTGGGGAAGCAGTAACAGTGATTAGGATCCCCACAAAACTCTCAAGCACTGAGGTTTAGGAGGTAGGAACCAAAAAGGTTTTCTAGACCAGCACTGTCCAATGGAGATATATCAGAGTCCACAAAAGTAATTTAAATTTTTTCTAGATGCCACATTTAAAATGGAAAAAAAGGAAACAGGTGAATAAATTTTCATTATATATTTTACTTAACCCAATGTTTCCAAAAATTATAATATGTGATATATCATATGTAATCAATATAAAATACTCGGATTTTTTATATGAAGTGAAATCCAATTGTATTTTATACTTATAGTCCATTTCAATTCATACTAACCACATGTCAGCTGGCCAGGGACACATTTCAGGAGGTTGTGGCTAACGTACGGGACTGCCTGAGGATGTACAGGGGTGTCCTCGTGCTGCTCTGGAGAGCCAGGGACTCCTGGCTACATGCAAACAAGAGACAAGTCCAAACCCACAACATCATGAGCTTCAGTTTTCTGCATTTCACATATTGAACCTTGCCCTATTTTTCAAATATAGAGGTCCTTCTATATAAGTGTTTAAAAATCTCTGCACCAGGCCAATTGCCTCCTCTTTCAAGTAAGATGATGAAGGTTCATCAAGGTGAAGTGACAGCTCGCAGCTACATGGCCAGTGAATGTGGCTATGAGAATGGAAGCTGGTCTCTAACTCCTTACCTGGACACCAGCTATCACTCGCTGGCACACAGCTTACAGGCAGCGGCACATGCCCTGTGGGAGTGAATGTCATTATTGGTGTTCATTTCAGAAACTTACTGATGGACAGAAAGTAATTACGACCATTAGAGAAGGTTATTTCTGTTTTTCTTCTGTTTGCTTTGTAGAGTTTTCTATCTACCTAGAGGTCAAGCTAGTTCCTACTTTTCTTTGGAGTGTAGCTTCTGTGTCACTTTTATGAATAACCCTGACTGACCTCCCAAGCAGAAACACTGTGGTCAACATGATTTTCCATCATCCAGGGCCTGAATAATCCACATAGCAAAGCCAGTGCAAATCTCAAGGGAAATCAGATAAATTTATTCCTGAATTAAGCTAACAAGGAAACACAAGCACAGGTATACAGCATGATGTTCAAACAAACAAGTGTATGTGTGTATATGTATATATACATATATATGTATATATATACACCATCTTTTCTTCATTAATGTAAGAAATGCAGTTGATTTCCTTAATCCAGCAAGATACATTCTTGGGGAGACTATGAGTGGCCCTACTGATTTTGGGCATCTCTAAATTTCAATCTTCTTTCATCATTATATTTTCCAAGTTAAACTTTCAGTCAAAGATGTGATGGATGTTAAGGTTGGAAGGTGCCTAAAACAATATTTTAAATTGTGCAGTTGAGAAAAACAAGATCCAGAAATGTTAACTGATTTCCAAAGGTCAGACTACTGGGCCAGAGTTTAGGTCTTGTTCATACGGATCAAGAGCTGGTTTCTGAATTTTTGAAGGTATTTTTGTTTCAAAAGTATAAAAAGAGAGATATGCAATCCCTATAAAGGTGCCTCAGTAATAGCAGGGATTGTGAGTTCCTAAAAATCAGGTGAACTGATACAACAGCATATTAAATAGTAGTTGTTATTCCAGGAAAAGATGCGGCTGTGATTTATAGACATGTGTTTATCTTATCATACCATTGACTACACAGAAAACTAGTGTCCAAGGGATGCCAAGTCCAGGGCAGATGTGACTTCTCTATCAGGCTTCAAGCTCCCATTTCTGTGAGCTCATGAAGCAAACAGGGGAACAAACTGATTAAAAACAAAAACAAAAACAAAAAAAACCTTCTATTGCTGTTTCATTTTTTAAAAAAAGAATTTAGATAACAAAGGATTTGTTTAAATCTTAAAATTGACAATAAAAATAAGCCCCTTAAATCGCTATTTGCTATAAATAATGTAGACTCTCATGTGCGTAATTCAATTATCAGTGGTTAAAAATTAACCATATTTTTGGCTCTGGGGGAAAATAGCTGCTATTTTTTAACTTTCAATGCTCAAGTAGCTAACATGAATTTTATGGTTTGAACAAGATTCAGTTTTACATCTTCAGAGTACTGGTCAATTTAAATGAACACAAATGTAATGATCTCTCATTTGTAAGGCAAATATGCTTTATACTAAGATAGAGACTGCTATGAGCTGAACTGTGTCCACCCAAAATTCATATGTTTAAGTCCTGGCCTTCAGGACCTCAAATGTGACTGAGTGATTTAAGGTAAAATGCAATCATGAGTGTAGGCCCTCATCCAATATGAGCAATGTCCTTTTAAAAAGATAAGGTTAGGATACAGGCACAAAAGAAAGACCATGGAAGGACAAAGAGAGAAGGTGGCCCTCTGCAAGCCAAGAGGAGAGGCCTCAGGAGAAACTGAACCTCCTGATGGCTTGATCTTGCACTTCCAGCCTCCAGGGCTGAGAAATAAATTTCTGTTGTTTAAGCTGCCCAGTCTATCTATGGTACTTTGTTATAGCAGTCCCAGCAATATTGTATTATAGAACAATTATAAATTATTTATATAATATATTTATAATATAAATATTTATGTAATTTATATAATTATAAACATACATAATATAAATATGTCAAGAGTATGAAGTAGAAATTATAGGTTTTGGCATCCAGATAAACTGTTAAGAGCAATTTAAAAGCTAGATTATAAATATTTTTCTGCTTTCCTCTAAAATATTGTGATTCAAATTCTAATATGGAAGCATTATAAATTATACATTAGATTCTATCTTTTTAACCTTGTATTATAACCTTGTACTCATATTATGAATAGCCTACTATTTTTAAATGTTTTCCTTTATTTCATGTAACCACCTATAAATGTAGTTCTCATCTAGAAAAGTGGCATGGAATGACATGGGACATGTAACATTTTGCAAAATTAATGCATTTTGATAAACATTATGTAATAATTCATATGGTTGGTGCTACTACTCAAAGCCTTTATGCTAATGCCTCTGGTGATCTTTAGGGGGAATTCAGAGAGAACTAAATGAGCACTTAAGAATGAACTTTCAAGTACCTAAAGAAAAGGTCTCTGATTATAATGAATTTCTTATTGAGGGATTTCTAGAATTTTAGCTCCATCAACATTTGAAAATTTTACAGAAATAAATCTTTTGAAGGAAGAAAGTAAAATGGGAAACAAGGAAGGATGGAGAGAGGAGGGAAAGGAAACAGTGAATCCAATATAACATTTACCATCACAATGAGTAAAAGTAGCGTGCAATTGTCCATACTTGTGTAAGATTAGCTAGCCTTCCATCATCATTAATGCACGAACAATGAAAAACTTTAATGCTTAAATAGTATTTACAAGAAAGTCCCTGTGTCTCACGTGTATAATGGCTTAAATCCTGATACACCTGAGAACACTGAGCAATGAAAAAAGACTCAAAGAAGTTATTTTTGTCCCAACAACAGCAGCCTGAAGCACTTCCAAAACAGAAGATAAATATATATTTTCTCTAAGGTGCAATAAAAAACTAAAGGGTAGAATTGTAATATATCTGACATATATAAAAATTCTTATTTTGTATGAAAAGAAAAACAGTCATACCTACAAAGGAAGGGAAAGGAGTTGAGGAAAATGTGATATAAAAATAGATTATTGCAAAGCATTGGATGGTTAAATCCATTATCTGGATTCCATTCTCATTTCATTAATTCTGTAACTTTTGTTATAGTTTAAGGTATTTTTTAAATTATTCAGCCTTCAGTGTGCTGAATACAATAAAGAAATTAAACCTGTGAGGAAGACAAGCGGTACCCCTGACAATGGTCACTTGTGACAAGACTGGAGATTTATGTGGACATGGAGTCCACTGACCTGGGAAGCTAAATGAGTTTATTTCCAGTTGTGCATTTGGATTCTATTTGATTCTCTGCCACTATATCCAAGAGGCATTTCTAGTGTTTGGCTCTTTGACCCAGAGTCACTGCAGAGTAAAAGAAAAGCTTTTGTATTTGTGTGTGTTACCGTATCAAGCATTATCAGGGAGGTAATGATGAAATACCCGCTTCCACTCACTGGGCAGCTCGTCACCATGGCAACAGATCATTATATAAAGTTCATCAATTCAGCTGGTCATTATCCCAAAGCAGCAGACAGCTAATATGTTAAGGAAAGTTCTTTCTCTTAACTTGTAAATGAGCAACTGAATTAAATTGGTCTTGGCAGTGGGAGCTCAATATTACATTTATACAGAAAAGGAGAATTCAAAGAAGGAAAAAAAGGTCTTCTTGGCTAGTGAATACTTGAAAAGGAGAATTTAATTCACTCAGTTATCAGATTCAACTAATGGCTTATTTTTTCCTTGAAAAGGATAGCCAGTCAGTTTAAACTTTCCTGGTCATAAATTAAAAGCAAAATTTTAAAATCACAAAGTATTATTATTTTAAATCATATCCTCATAGCCTGACCCTCTGCGTGTAAGTTCTGGAGAGCTGGCACTAAGGAATGCAGCCTGCCTTGTTCACTGTGACCCTGTGGGTTTCCAGAACAAAGCCCGGCACATAGTAGGTGTTCAAGCAGAGACATGTTCAGTGTGTGGCCTCTGGGGCACAATGGCCCAGGTTAAACTCCAGACTCCCACAATTACAGGCTGTGTGACCAAGCGCAGATCACTGATATCTCTGTTGTCTTCTCCCCGGTGCCCAGCTCACAGGGTCGGGGGCCACTAAGTGAGTTTATCCGTATGTTTGCTTGGATGGCACCTGGCACACAGGACACATTGTATAAGAGTTTGCTGTTATTCTTTTCTTGTTAATGTTTAGCCTGTAAATGGTAAGTCCTATTCAAGTTTTGTCTAAAATCAGCAAGATCCCTGCTTCACCACTACTCACTGCACATATGCCAGGGGGAGAAATGACATCTCTTTTACAGCCGCTTTGGCTGCCTTGCTGAACAAAACCTCAAAAGCTCCTTGCAGGACCCTAAATCATAAGCCCGCGCTTATAGGAAATTTACCACTGCGTTTCCTGTGAATAAAAACCATATTACTTTTAAAACAAGAGTGCAATTAATAGAGTCCTCTGGGTATGCTTTCTAAACTCTCATCTAACCCACAGCTTAAATGTAACTCCAATCATTCTGTTAAGGAAGCAATTCAAGTTTCTAAAAGGAAATTACTTGCCTTAGATTTATTGTATCTAAATTACAAAACAACCACCCAGTTGGTAAGGTTGGCAGCCCTTCTCTGACAGTCACCAGGCAGGCATCCAGAGTCTAAATTACCCTCTAGCCCCCAGTGGTGAAATTTATACTGTGTCTGGTCCCATTAGTTGTCAATTGAGATGGTTGAGAAAAATCTATGCTAAGCACTTTTGCACTTTTGAAACATTAATTCCAAAGGAAAAAAGAGAGCTCTCTTACTCAGTGGAATAAGAAAATTATTTTGTCATTTTTCTCAGTGGCTACATTACACCAATTACGACTAGTGCCTGATGTTCCAAGTTGTTTGTTAGCTCGTTATGAGCTTTCTTTAGGCACTGTCTTCTCCATTTCTGTGGTTTCAAATAAAACCTGAGGCTGCCATTACTGACCTCAACCTTCCTCTCTGGCTTCAAAGAAGGCTTTCCAACCAACTCTCAGGCGTATGCATGCAGCTAGAACTCAGTATACCCCAAACTGGAAACTCAATGTCTCCCCTTTGTATAAAATCTGTCCGTGCACCTGAAATCCCGAATCCACTGGCTAGGATGACATATTCAATCTGACTATCCTACTATTCAGTTTCATCTCCTCTCTCTTCACCCACAGCTGCAGCTCATTTCAATGTCTCCCTCTTTCCAGAACACCCCAGTTTCTAGAGCTGCATGCTTTGCATATTCTGTGCCCTCTCCACCAGGCAGCCATCTCCCCATCCCCTAAGAGCCAGCTCCCAGGTCTCTGCTCCAGGTGGAGCGGGGGCCTTTTCTCACCTCCCAGCCCAGCTCAGTGCTCCCAAAGTCTGTGTGCTCATAGAAGGTATTCTTCCTTCAACTAAGACAGTGCATTGAGTCAAACCAAAGAATAAATGTCTGTCTTTTATGGGACATAAGCTTTCCTTGGTGTGATGTGCTGAGCCTTATCCTTATTCATGACACCTTCATGCTCTCAGGATACAGTAGGCTGTCAGTTGAGGCTTAGTGAATGAACATACGAGGATTTCACAATCCTAGAATCATGCCTCAGAAGTCAATCTTTAAGCTCAAGGTGGAAATATGTCTTTCAATTTTCCTGGTTGTTGTCAAGAAATAGCAGAATAACCATGTTAAAAAGTTCTATAGGTGTCCGGAGCACACAGGTCACTCCTAACTTTCTATGCACCCCTCTCACTGACCACTCCACTGAAAGTTGCCCAAGAGGTGAGAAGCTGAAGTGAGGTGGGGTGGGGTAGGGATCTGAAAAGGAAGGTGTGACGGGAGAAGAGCCCTAAGTACAACAGAGTGGTTCCCAAGCTTTATGACTAGAGAAGCTACTCGGGGAGATGGCTGAGATGGACCTTCCAGGTGCAACCCCTGAGACCGTGATTTGGGAGGTCTGCAGTGGGCCTGGGGACCATCGTCAATCATTAACAAACATTCTAGGTGTCTCTAACTCAAAGCATCTAGGATGATCCTTTGACCAACAATAAGGGACTGTTTTTAGTCCACATCACCAGATGCCAAGAGGGAGGTCACTGATGAAGGAGTTTTGAGTCTTGACTATTCTTTAACTTCCAGAAGCCCTTATGTAAAGTGCTAATCATGGTGCCAAGAACAAGGGAAGCACTTTCTGTGTCTTTGTCATTGTTACCATGTGGGTGAGGGGGAGGAGGATGCCATGGCCAAGGGCCTCCCTCCATCACGGAAGCTCTTCTTTCTATATATTAAAACTGCTACAGGAAAAACCAATGGGCAGGGATACTACCTTCAACCTGTGAGTGACAGGGGCTGGATGGACACTGCTTCCAACTTAATGAGTGATAAACAGTGTGATTCTTGCTTGACAGATGCAAAATCTGAGGTTCGCAGAGGCTACATTATTTTCTGACAGCACTCAGCTTACAAGAGGTGGAGGGAATATTTGACTCAAATGCACCTGGAACAAAGGCTTAAATGTTCCTCCAGGCCATGTTGCTGTGGCTTGATCCTTTTCTAAGTACTTTATTCATGTATTAATCTCATCCTTGTTCTAAAATCCTAGTGCATTAACCATCACCCAAAGAGTTACATTTAACACACACTTGAGTCATTCCTTAATGACATCACAAGACTCAGGCCCCTCTACCAAAACTGGAACCTCCTTGAAGTTAAGGATGAAGCATTTGAGTTACAAAAGATGAAAAAATCCTGGGAGTCTAATGTACAACAAGGAGACTAGAGCTAACAATGCTGTATGGTACACTTGAAATTTGCCAAGAGAGTAGATTTTAAGTGTCCTTACCACAAGAAAAAAGCAAGCAAGCAAGCAAGCAAAAAAGAAAGAAACAAACAAACAAACAAAGAGAAAAAGAAAAAGGTAACTGTGTGACCTGATGGGTATGTTAATTAGCTTGACTGTGGTGATGATTTCACAATGTGTTCACATATTGAATCCAGTTGCAGACCTCAAATATATACACTTTGTATTTTTTTAAAACCCTTAATAACCACCTCTTAAGTTTCTCTTATATCTTGAACCTCACATAGTAAGTAATGCGTCCTCTCTCCATGCTTATTTATTAGTCATGGAGTAATACATATATAATGAGTTTGGCTTTGTTTAGATAGTTGGATGATAGCCACGGCATGTAAACGTGTTGAGCTGACTGTGTCGCACCCTTGTTTAGTACTTACTAGCTGGACTTTCCCTCTAGGAGCAGAACTGTGTAATGTTCATGTGATGCAAAAGACACACCCGACCAGGCTGGGCTTGCTCACCTGACATTCTTCTATTGTTTTCCATCTGCCCTTGAATAAATAAAACCCTGGCATAGCCAGAGGCTCTCCCACTCTCCTCTCCCTTCTACACATAGAGCAGCTTCGGTGTGGCCTCTGACCAGGACTGACTATTCCTTCAGCTGCTTCATGACAAGGAGGGGCCTCCAGGCTGCTCAGGTCTGTGGTGGGCCACTCAAATAACACTGCCCTCATGATAATTACTGACTCAGAACTACCAATGATTTGCCCTAGGACACAAGTACTCATTATTTCATTTGCTCATTGGGTGAATATTTATTAAGAGCTTATTTGGGTCATATTCTAGCTTAGCTGCTCTTGTTGCAAAAATATCAACTTCCAAAGGTTTTCTGATGTTTGGACACTGGGCTCAATGTCCACTGATTTCTTTCGCCTGAGGGAAAGTGTTACTTGCAGGGAATTATTTTCACCTGTCAGTGTTCTGTCTGGGAGGCGTGAGCCACAGTGAATGGTGCATATGAATTAACAAGTCAGGAGTGACAATGCCTTCCTTTTTCTAGCCTAAGTATGAACAGCGTCTGTGCATTCTGAGGGCTTTCAAATGCTTCGGTGTCCTACTTCCCATGTCCAGCCTGCTATGGTGGAGGAACCTCAGTTGTGTGCATGAACATGGATGACTTATTTGCAAGAAATGTGGAATGAAAAATCAATGTAAAACTTGGATACACAATACAGTTCTTCACTTTTGGGAACTTACTTTGAAGTAAATACTCATGCATGTCACTAGTACTTTGTGCCATACTCCACTCCCCAACATGTACATGTTATAGGAACCTACTCTTAGATGTAAATAGCTTAACTCTACATTAAAAAATAAAAGACAGGGCATGCATACTGAAATAGGCTGAATGTTTGTGGCCCCACCACTACCCCCAGATTTAGAGGTTGAAATCCTAACTCCCAATGCGATGTTATTTGGAGGTGGGGGGCTTTGGGAAGTGATTAGGTCATGAGGGTGGAGCCCTCATCAATGAGATTGGTGCCCTTGTAAAATAGGTCTCAGGGCCCTGACTTGTCTCTTTCCCCTGTGAGGACACAGGGAGAAGGTGGCTACTTATAAACCAGAAAAGGGTCCTCATGAGAACCCAAGCATGCTGGCATCCTGATTTCATAGCTTCTCATCCCCCAGCACTATGAGAAATACATTTCTGTTGTTTCTAAACCACCCAGTCTACAGTAGTTTTTTATAGCGGCCAGTACTAAGACAAGTATATAATACAGGAGATCCCTTCGTTCACCAACAGTCCTACTGGGGAATTTCCAGCCATCCTTTGGGTGGTGCCCTGCACAGAGTTTGACCTGAAGCCTACACCCTCCTCCTTCCTCACCCCAAGACCTACATATTGGTTGGGTCAAGAGAGCTGAGAGAAGAAGGGGCTTCATATGGGAGAGGGGTTGGAATTCCTCTGCTATCCTCCTGAAAGAAACAGAAAAAGTGAAAGCAAAGCGGTGAGAGTGAAAAACTAGAAAGATAGCGAAAAGATGCCTGCACCCCCATCAGTCCTTCCTTGTGAACACAGGTCCTCCCATAATGTTTTCAACTCACACAATTCTGTCCTTTTTTTTCTTTTAAAACACAATCTGGGGAAGGGGTTCAGTTGGTGTTTGATAGTGAGAGAAATTCATTCACCCTGACCATCGACAGGATTTGGTGAGCATAAGCCCAGGGATTGGTAACAGAAATGATGGGGAGGGCTGTGGACTTTGAAATTGAGAGTCTGAAATATGAAAGCAAACAGCAAACATCTGGAGGGCAGGAAAGGCCCAGCTGGCAGCTGAGGGGCAAGAGTGACATGTTTTCTTAAATGTCGATTTAGAGAAAAATGGTTTTAAACTGGGACTCACGGTTGAAACGACAAGCTGAAAGATTCAGCCACTAAACATGCCCCACACTAATGATGCAGAGTCCAGGGCCTCCAGCTCTCTGGCTTCCACTGACTCTCCAGTGAGGCTCCCCAAATCTTTTCATGGATGCAGATTTACTTACGATCTATGAGGAATCCCAGCCCAGTTCTTACTGGGCAGCAGGAAAATTATGAGTCTTAACCATTTCACTGCTTTCCTTAACTGGGATGTAGGTGGCTGAGATGCATTCTGGTCCCAATACTAGCTATATGTCCTCTAACCAACCACACAGGCTGTGGCAAGGGTTCCAGTTAGACAGCAGGAGTCAGAAGACTTGGGGGACAAGAGGTCGGTGCCTGGAGATGGGGCGGAAGGAGCGGGCACCAACTCACAGGGCACAGGAATGGCTCTGATTTTGAGATGGGGATATGTCCTGGGACGCAGGACAAAGCTCAGACACAAGAGCAAAGAATTGTTCAGTTGAGATGTCAAAGGCCAGGTCACTCAAACTGCATGAAAGGCTCAGAGCTGAGCCAGGACAAAAATGAGGTAGCACTGACCCTGGGCCCCTGAGCTCCTGGCAGGCCCTGACTCCAGGCCGGAAAAACTCCAGAATCCAGGGAACTAGAAGTGCAGGTTAAGCGACCCCAGCAGTAAGTGTTAGAAGGTTCCAAAGACAAGCTGCCAGGTGAATCACCACAGGTCAGCAACCCCATAAAGCCCCAGACACCTGGCTATTGTCCAATCCATGCACAGAGAAATGAATGCTGCCTAGAGATATTAAAAACGCCAACACTGTGTAATCAATATGATTTCTAATTGAAGGAAAATTAGAGTTTAACTCAAAGAGCAGCAGCTCCTTGTGACGACTGCCATTTAAAGACAATTTACCAAGGACAAATCAAGGCATTTGTGGTTGAAACTAATTTTTTCACTATGAATCAGTGTTCTTCTGTTAAGGACAAGGTCAGATTTTTTAAATTAATCAAATGATCATATTATTGAGGGCCTAAATGAAGTTTCTACCCTGATAATTAATCTTAGCGATCACTTCAATACTAAAAATAATTTTTTAACTAAAATCCCTTAATCATACTTGGGTATTCAAAAAATTAATTACTAAATTTTTATCATGGTCACAAATACATGAAAATTGAAGCCTACAAAAACCTCTAAACTGTTCTGGGGGTGTGGAAATCAAATTCCACCTGGCAAAACTGAAGATCACTTTAAAGGATTTTTTGCTAATTTCAGACAACAACGCTCAATATTTTAGTAACACAGGAGAATAATTCTTAACATATTTTCTGGTTACAAGAAAGACATCTTCAGTTTCTTGAGCAAACTTTCCTTTCCTTTATCTAAATTTTAATTCCTCAAAGAAGCATACTATGTATTTAACCAGATTCATTATATGCAGTTGAAACACAGTGGTCAGAGTAAAAGTAGGTAGCAAGAAATGCCCTTCTAAACAATGCTTTAATCTCAAAATGGTTTAAACCTTGCAAACATAGCTGAGCTTTCACAGCCTTCAAAATGCAGAATCTAGTGATAAGTGTTTCTCTTGGTCAGAAACTTATGAAACGTGTGTTGATTGCTCTTAAATGGGAAAACAAAATCAAAAGCTCTTTACCGCTGTTCATATTGTTCCTGTTTTGGGATTAGTCAAAATAACGAAATGGAGCTGGTGAAGACCTGAAGAAAGGATGAACGCACACAGGGACAGATGGCTCACTGCTTTCCAATAACTCATTCATTCAGCATTTATTTTGCACTTATTATAGTCAGACAATTCCCAACACGGAAAGTTGTTTTCTTCACACTGTTTTTTGTTTGTTTGTTTGTTTTGTTGTTGTTGTTGTTTTGGTCTAAAATAACTGGCTACATAATTATAATTTCAGACATTCTCAACTTTAGGAGCATCTTTAGTCCATTCAGAGTGCTATAATAAAATATTATAGATTGGGGTGTGGGGTTATCAACAACAGAGATTTATATCTCATAGTTCTAAAGCCTGGGAGGTCCAAGATCAGGGTGCCTGCAGATTTGATGTCTGGTCACAGCCAGTTCCTCAGAGATGGCATCTTCCTTCTGTGTCTCACGTGGTGGAAGAAGTGAGGGCTCTTTTTGGGATCTCTTCTATTATAGCACTAATCCTCTTCATGAGAAATCCATCCTCATGACCTAATCACCTCCTAAAGGCTCCACCTCCAGATACCCTCACATTGGGGATTAGGTTTCAACTTATCTTCAATCTGGAGGGACACAAGCACTGGGACCATTGCAAGAGGTCTGGTTAATGACAGGCTACTTTGATTCTTCAAACAAGGTCTCATTAACACATTGCATGTCCTCAGCTTCTCTCAGGAAATGTGGATCTGACGAGTAGGACATGATCGTGTAGGAAAAGCATTGCCCCTAGGGACACAGCTCAAAACATCATTCCTTTCTTAACATTATGAAAACATAACATTATGGAACTCCACAGCATCCTTTGGTAAGAATTCTGTTGAAACACCAGAAAATACCACACTTAAGAAACATAGTGTTGGACTTCTCTAGGTTCAAAAAGGAAAGACAGATGAAAATACTATAAACCAATAAATAATGGAGCAGATTTTTAGGCTGTTTTGAAACAACCAAAATGAAAGTAATTCTGAT
This sequence comes from Colobus angolensis palliatus, assembly GCF_000951035.1. NCBI lineage: Eukaryota > Metazoa > Chordata > Mammalia > Primates > Cercopithecidae > Colobus > Colobus angolensis. Next base: position 6,655,074 of record NW_012115110.1, read on the forward strand.
GTTGACATCTCTGCAAGCGACAAATACTGTTTTCCCCATGCCTGGGACAAGTATGCAGTTAGACTTGGGCATTGTCAGTAATTGCACCACTGTAAATTACAGCTTACTGCAGACATCCTGGTGTAAGGAAATGTTCTAAGTGTTAATTTGCTGGGAGATTTGAGGCATTTGTTTCCACTAATGACTTCCAGGTGGGAAGTGCGATATTGACAGTTGCACCTTATTTCCTACTCCCAACCCTCTCTTACTCCCAGATATGTGAAATATCTTCCTTCTGTTCCTCAAGGTATCTCGGTACCCTCATCTTTTCTGCAAAGGCTTTTTTGAAAAGATGTGGTTAGGTACCTTTTCTTCCAGTCACTCTGCTGTGTAACAACTCCTGGAGGAAAGTTCGTCTGTAACACCATTGTTACCGCTATTTTATCACGCATTGGAGGATGCGCCCATTCCTTCCATGTCCTTCAGAATGCACTGCTGTCTGTTTTAGAATTTAATTACAGAGGTCAAGGCCTAAATGTGCTTAGTAATGGCTGGTCATCATTGCCAGGAAGGGGCATCTATACAAGTTAACAAGGATGACAGGATGTGCTTAGATCGAGAATAAAAACATCAGACACTCAAAATCAAGGCAGAAAAAAAAATCCTGTAAGGAATTTGACTTCTGTGATTAGCTGTGGTTCCACTTTGCACCAGTAAATACAGCCCAAGCAACCTCACTCCTTCAGAAAGTCTCTGTTACCGTGTCCTTCATGTTAGACTACATGATAATAGGAAGCTTTACTCTGCAGACCTTTGAAGGGGTAAGAGACGACAGCTCTGTGGTGATCTGAGCCTGGAGTCAGAGGTCTCCCTGAGCAAAGATTCCATTTGTTAACACATCACAGCAGAATCAAAGTATTCCAGATTTTACGGTTCTAAGAAGAATTTTGTTTTCTGATTTCACAGCTTAGAGAATGACTATGGTGGGCCAGGTGACAGCAATTTTATATACTATTCTAATACTCAGCAGCAAGTGGAGGTGTGGCAGAGTTCTAAAATTCTGCTCTCTGCATCTCCAAAGGAATTGCAAAGGTCATCAGGTTCCTATGTGTTTGTGGAGGGTCAGGTTACTCCCAAGCAGTGGATACTCTTCTCTTGCAGGATTCCTTAAATCCTCTCAGTGGCCCTTGAATAACTGGGTGTCAGAGACGCAGCACACCCTGGGACAGAGATGCAGTCACCTCACTGCCTGTGTTTCTGCCTCCAGTGAGGCACATGTTTATGCCCCCAGTTAGGAAATGAACACACATCCCGTTGGCAGTACAAATAAAGGGAAGAAGGAAAGTGCAGAGATGGCTAGAGGGGTGCAAGCAGAGATGGCGGTGGCCTTTACACATTTAACGCTGACAGGCAGGGGTTTCGTGTGCTCGCTCACTTGGTTTCAGTTAGTAGGAAATTATCCTTTGAATGCCATAAATATATGGCATCTTCCTCTTGTCCTTCTCTTCTACATTCCAGAATTTTTCTTTTTCATTTAGACATTTGCTCATGGAGCATTTGTGAAAATGGAAAATAACTCCGCTTGGTGGAAGCACTTCAGCCAGGTTTGGATAACTAGATGTAGAGCAAACAACCAATGTAATGACTCATGCAGCACCAACCAGAAGAACAATTTTTCCCTTTAAATAGGACGAGCCCTCGTAATTGTAGTCCTAGCTGTTTGCTCCAAGGAAATCCATTTTACATTTAATTTTAAACTTTCGAAATTAAAATCTATTTAGAGGGTTTTTGGGGGGTGAGACTAAGAGGTGGTATCTGTAAGATAGAGGGCATCTAATAGACCTCCTACCATAGGCAGATTCCTGAAACAGTCCCTACCATTCCCAACCCCTAGTGTTCATGTTCTGTGTAGTCCTCTCTGGTGAATATTGACCAGACCTATGAATATGACAGTGTGTCACTCCTGTGATTAGATCACATGACATGGCAACAGTGAAGGAATCCTGCAGATAAAAGTTAGATTACAAATAAATTAATTTTCAGTTAATCAAAAGCTGGATCATCTTGGATGAGCCTGAGTTAATCCCTAAAGGGCCTCTCTGAGAAGACAGGCTCTCCTTGCCAGTTGCATAGAGTAAGTGGCCACGTTGAAGAAGGATATGGGTGGAAAGCTGCAGGTGGTCTTAGGATGTGAAAGTAAACTCTGCCAAGAGCCAGGAAAAACCTACGGCCCTCTGTCAACACCATGAGGTAATAAACTTTGTTTATTAACTGAATAAGCTTGGAAGCTGACTCCTCGCTAGTCAAGCCTTCAGATGAGACTGCAGCCCAAGCTGGCATCCTGATTGCAGCCCAGGTTCTACGTCTGTATCTCGGAAGATTGGGGATGGGATTGATAGAAACACTGCTCTGAGGTCCGGAAGGGATGCGATTGTGAGCACGTGGAGATGGAGAGGTGAGACTGGAAACATTTACAGATGCATTTCCCCATGACAGGTGCAAAACTGGCTGCTGACACCCACAGGTAAAGTGCCCGTACCAATCCCCCATGGTCCTCCATTCTGCTGTCTCCCCCAACCCCCTGCCCCACCTCACTCCCAGCCTTAGAGTCACTCATCTATTAAGAAGTTGTCTAGATGTGTATAGATTTCCTCAACTCGCTCCAATCTCTCTCCACCCCAACTTCCCATGAAAAACAGCAAAACTTCCAACTTTAATGGACCTGTTTGTCTCCCCACATTGCACGTTTCTTCTTAACACTGAAAGCCCTGCCTCCTCCATCCCATCTTCCTGTTTCATTTTTTCATATTTAACATTTAATGTAACTGCTTGTTTTATTGCTTCTGCCCCCCTCCAAAATATACGCTTCCTGAGATCAGGATATCTGTCTATCTTGTCCATTGCTGAACCCTCTCCAGTGAATTTTGGCACAAAAACTCCAGTGTCTTCTTTTTCAGGAAAGGACACCAGAAGTATCAACTGTCCAAACCAAAAACATCAGGAGTCATTCTTTTCTCTTTTTTTTAAATTTTTTGAGACGGAGTCTCGCTCTGTCGCCCAGGCTGGAGTGTAGTGGCACGATCTCGGCTCACTGCAAGCTCTGCTTCCTGGGTTCCCGCCATTCTCCTGCCTCAGCCTCCCGAGTAGCTGGGACTACAGGCGCCCGCCACCATGCCTGGCTAATTTTTTGTATTTTTTAGTAGAGACGGGGTTTCACCATATTAGCCAGGATGGCTTGATCTCCTGACCTCGTGATCCGTCCACCTCGGCCTCCCAAAGTGTTGGGATTACAGGTGTGAGCCATCGCGCCCAGCCAGGAGTCATTCTTAATTGCAACCATTCTCCCACTCCTCCAAAACACCTGCTGCGTCTGTCAGTTTCTCTTCAAGAAATTAACCAAGAGCAGCAATTCTCAAACTGATAGGTGTTCCATTATCACTCCTACAAGAAGACTTCTCACATGTTTTTCCTGATTGTCCCCTCACTCAAGAAATTTTACTACACATATTCTGTACTGTATATTTGCTTGTATAGTGCATGTCTATTTGAACAAAAATAATATTTTTTGTCCCCCTAAGAAGTAATGCTTGCTTCCTTGAGGGTGACACCTGCCTATCTTCAGGCTGAGCCTGCTATGCTCACCTCCTCCTACGCCACCTTGATGACTGCAATAGCCTTGACCCCAGCCTATTTTCCCTCACTCAATTACAATGCAATGACATCTAGAATGCCTGCTTATTTTGATATAATGGCAGATCCTGTAGCAATACAGTCCTGTTAGTATAGAAAGAAATTTTACCCCAAATTTTACCCTCCTTCTACCCTTTCTGTTACCCTCTGATTCATTCTCCAGGATTTATAGATAGTAATCTTTGAAAACATGCCTCATATCATGTAACTTCTTTTCTTTACAGAACTTTCAGTAATTATAGTTCTGCTTAGATTAAAATCTGAAATTTTAAACATAGCTAGAAGGCACATGTTTGTTAGCTATCCCTGCCTGCATCTGGAGCCCTGAAACTCTACAGGGTTGAATGAACTCCAGGCATTGTTGGATCCCTTACTGTGGTTGCCTAGAAAACAGAGCGAAGGATTCAAGGATTTGGTGCTAATGCATTATTGGCGGTGCAATCCCAGGGCTGTGCGGTGAGGGAAAGGAATATGGAGCAGGAAAGAGCAGGGAGTGATGCTACATGATTTGTTACCAAGGTGCTCTTCCTTTATGATGAAACAGAAAGGGACATCTGCTTGGCTACATGAGGAGCCTGCCCTTGGACAGTCGCCTGGAGGTGAAAATGGAAGGGGAATTCACCAGTTGCATTTTGCTCATATCCCACATCCCTCTGGGTGAGGCTTGCTTCACGAGAGTTCATCCTCCTGCCCTTCTGGGCTGCAGCTACCAGCTCCTCCAGCACCTGCTTGAGAAGCCATATCCCACTCCCAGAAGAAGGGGATCTCATCCAAGCCCAGGTGTAGCAAGAGCGCCACAGACGCCTGACCACCAGCTCCTCAGCATCACCTGGAAGAACCTCCTGGTCCTGCGCAGGAATCTGTCAGCCATGGTGGTAGCTGAAGCAGAGCATATGGCTGAGGGTTCAGGGTCAAGTAAGGCTGAAAGAACTTGCTGTTGAACTCATGACCTGACCAACCAACAGTCCTTCTGTTATCTGAGCTCCTTATGCTCTACTGCACCCAGAGTCTTGGTTCAGGTGACACCTTATTGCTTCTTCCTCAGGTAGTAAAATGAGTCCCCAACACCTCACTCACCCTCTTTCCACAATGTCTTTCCTGAGATTTTTGTTCTGATTTGCTTCTTCGGCTAGCAGCCAAGGTTTTCTGTTTTTGAAGTAGGAATCACAGATACATTATCCCTAAATTTTCCATGTACCTTTATTTTTGATGGAAAGATTACCCTAGAATAACATTCTTGAGTCGCATTTATTTTCCTCTAATGTGTGCATATATTGTTCTACTTGAAATCTGGTATTGAGGGTTCCCCTATTTGGTTTTCCTTTCTTTCTCAAACTTTCTCACATCATTTGGCTGAATTTAGCCCGTAATTAGTCTTATTTTGTGTTTGCAAAAGAGATTTTTGGTTTTCTGTTCCTTGAGATTTTCATTTTTGAGAGTGTCTGCCTTTCTTTTATTCTTCGGTGAGTATAATATGCTCAATTCACATTTTCTTTTTCTCAGAATTTTGTATAATCATGTTTCACAGATTTATACAGCTACAGACTATCCTGAGATCATGTGACTTCTTTTCATTTTTGGTTACTTTTATTTCCTCCTCAATACCTAAATAATTATTTCTGTCTTCTTGGAATTCAAAAACTTACAAGGCTAGTGTTCATTTATTCTGAACTAATATTGCGCAAATACAGTGTGTTTTGAAATTTGCAGACTCAATTCTTCCTTTATTTCAGGGTAATTTTCTTCAATAGTGTCTTTGGGCATGAGTTTTTAGGTCCACAGACAGGGTTCTTTGGTTCAGAGACACCAATCACTCTGTGTGTTCCACGGTTTTGTGGGTCCTTCATATTTAAAACCTTATCTTTTATTTCTACATGTTCCATCTTAATCACTGAAAACATTTACTCTCTGTTTAAGCTTTAGGTGTGTTTTTGTTTCCATGAAGTTTCTAGTTTAACTGTTACTCTTGTAGTAGAATAGAGCATCATTTTGATCTTCTATTTATTCCCCCATCTCTGTGAACTTCCTTTTCATCTCATTTTGTCTCTTTCATCATTTCAACTCTGGGTACTTACTTTATTTACATTGCTCTCCCTTTTTTTCCAAGCAAAGTAACTTTGTGGCACATGTCCTTTTGCTCCTGCTGGGATGCCTTCTATTCCATCTGCTTTTCTGTAGACTGAAGTGACAGGACAGGGATGCAGAGAAGGAAGCTCAGCTCAGGCTGCCTCTTTGTTGAAGGTCTTCAGCCTTCATTTTTTTCCCCCCTTTTTGAGACAGCATCTTACTCTGCTGCCCAGGCTGGAGTACAATGGTGCAATCCTAGCTCATTGCAGCCTCAAATTCCTAGGCTCAAGCAATCCTCCCAAATCAGCCTCCAGAGTAGCTGGGTGCACCACCATACCTGCCTAATTTTAAAAATGTTTGTAGATGTGCAGTGCCACTATGTTGCCCATGCAGGTCTCAAACTTCTAGCCTAAAGTGATCCTTCTGCTTTGGCCTCCCAAAGTGCTGGGATTACAGGTGTGAGCCACCGTGCCCAGATCTATTTTTTGAGATTTCTATAAATATTTCATTTCAGAAACAATCCTGTCTGCAGTCTCATAAACAAGAAGACAGTGCAATGGTAATTCCTTCTTTTCTCTTAAAACAAATGAAAATCAACGAAATTCTTTCCTTTTCCTCCCATCCCCTCCAGATAACTCATCAATCCTCCACTTCCCTTCCCTGAAAAGCTTCTAGAAGAGATGCCCTGAGCAGCTGCTTCCATCTGACTTCAGCCAGTGCTCCTCCTCCTCTCCACTTCCTCCTCTTCCCACAAACTGGCCCTGAGAGGTAGCTGTGGCTTCCATCTGCCCACCCAGTAGTCACATCTGTCCTTACCTTACCTGACCACTCAGTGGCATTGCCTGCCAACAGCCAGTCCCACATCTGGCTCATTGATTGTTTCCCTTATGGGTGCAGGGCTGGCCCCACCTGCTCAGTCCCTGCTCAGCTTCATCATCACTTCCTAGCGGAGATCGATGCTGACTAGCAAATGCAGGAGCTTGCTGGGCACCCAGGGCCACAGCCCTCTTTGCGTGTCTGCTGTGTCTGCTCGCCATCACCTCCCTGGCGTCTTACTGACTGGTCTGTTTAGTATCTGCTGTCCCCACTAGAACGTAAGGTTCAGCAGGGCAGGTGATGCCTGTGTGTTCACCAGTTTACTTCCCAGTGCTTCAAATGAACTCCATAAATAGTAAAGGTTCAGTACATAGTAGCAACTTCATGGGGAAAAAAAAAAACAAAAAAAAAACAACTAACTGGTAAATATGTGGTAAATATGTAATTTGGAATTGAGAAGTTCTTTCAACAAAAATATATACTATTGTCAGCAACAAAAACAGTAATTGTGCTCCATGAGAAATGACAATTATACAGAACACTGGACAAAGAATGGAGAGGGCAGACTCCACCATGAGATGGCTCTGTCTGGGGACCTGAAGGCAGGAAAGAGAGGGACAAGTCCACAGAGCTGAGCCAGGTCCCTAAGGCTGGCCTCACACACTCAGAGCTATCTGTGTAATAAACTGACATGGAACATGCTTTCTACACTCTAGTTTCTTTGGAAACTGAAGAGATCTAATTGTTAATTGTAATTTGAAAGTATCGCTGCCTATATTTGCTGTAAATGTTCCATTATTTATGCCCCAAAACATATTCTTTGAACAGTGCCATGCACCACCATCCACGCAAATATTTTGCTGAAGGCACTGTTTTTGAACAAATGAGAAATCACCATGACAATCCCAAGATAATATTTCACCCAGCAATGTCTTCCAACAAAGCATACCTTTGTCTTAAATTATCCAAATTCAAATGGTCTTGCCAAGAAGACTTATTTTATGAATATGTGAGGAATAATAGCAAAGAAACAAGCCATTGTCTTTCCAATTAAAGTTATGACTAATGTAGTGAAAATAAATTGAGATTTCCAAAGAGAGGCACAGAGGCTGAGGAAGATAAGTGAGCATCACGGGTTTTGCTGGTTGCAGAAAGAGACAGCAGACGTAAAGCTTGAAATTGAAATTGCATGTTTAGAATCTGAATCTAAAACACAAAATCAGAAGATAGTAGAAAACGCCTCAGAGGAGGGCAGAGCTCCTACCTGTGGCCAAATAGATGATGTGGACGAGCGCTTCTCTGCCCTGCACCACGTCGACCGCCACGTGGGAAAAGCGGCTATTGTCCTCCATGAAGGAGGGCACTGTGGTCACCGGCTGCACCACCTCATGCATCAGAATGAACTTCTGAGCATCCTGCAGATTTCTCTCGGTCAGGTTCACGTACAGGCCCTGGTCCACGGTGCCACACTGCAAGGGAAGACAGGCCGGGTTACCAGAGCCAGCAGCCTGGACACCCACAGCTGGCTGTGGCCATCCTAGCTGGAGAGTCACTTGGAAATCAAGTAAGCCACAATCCATGATTGAAGTATGCAAACATGTCTGCTTCTCCATTCTTCCTGCAGGCCCTATCCTTAGCATCCTTTTCATGTTAGATTTGAACTCATATCTTGGGAGTCTCCCAACATCCTCATAAATGAACTGATCAGAAGTTAAAAAAAAAAATTAAAGTGGGAGTGATTGCTAACTTTAAACAGTAGATGCATAGAAACTCCTCTTCTGTCGAGTCACTTGAAAGTTGTGTGGCTAAACACACACTATTATATCTGTCTAATAAATCAGGCAGCAAATTGAAAATGCAACAATCAAGACTCTCATACAGATGTATTACTTTTTCTACTGTAGCAGGGGGTCTGTAAGCAAGACACAGATTTCAAGGTGATAGCATTAGGTCATTCTAATCTGTAAAGCAGAACAGCGTTCACATGGGCGACAAAAATACTGTGCTCGCCTTATTGCTTTGAGCTTGTATTTCAAATTAGAAGAAATTATTTAAAAAGGTTTAGAGTCCAGGAATATGGAAAAGAGCGTGGCAAATTTATAAGAAGAATGGGAAATGAGGAGGTAAGGGAAATGAGGAAGGAAAGGAGAGGAGTGGGGAGAAGAGAGTAGAAAGGAATAAAGAAGGAAGAAGGAAGGAAAGGTATTTCAGATAGAGCAAGCATCATGGAGATGAATCTGGGGATATACAAGGGGAAAATCAGCCCTGTACAATGCTGGGAAATAAATTCAGAGCTGTGTGGTGGGGAGGCTGGCAGGTGTTATATAAGACTGTTTCTGGCAAGGATGAGGTAAAAAGAGGGATAGAAAGGAAAGCACAGCTTTATTAGGGCCAAGCTCAGAATCAGAAAACTGCTACCAACCTTTCTCATGTCTTTCATAAACTTTAACTCCTGGTACAAATGGTGACTGATCCCCAGTAGAACTTCACATAAGTAAGTTTGAGGGAAAAGAATTTCCAGGCCCATGCCACCTGAAACTACTGAGACGGAGTCACCCAGGCTGGAGTACAGTGGCCCGATCTCAGCTCACTGCAAGCTCCGCCTCCCAGGTTCATTCTCCTGCCTCAGCCTCCCGAGTAGCTGGGACTACAGGCGCCCGCC
>NW_012115110.1:6664342-6684442 GCF_000951035.1 Colobus angolensis palliatus
GTTAGCCAGGATGGTCTCGATCTCCTGACCTCGTGATCCGCCCGCCTCGGCCTCCCAAAGTGCTGGGATTACAGGCTTGAGCCACCGCGCCCAGTCTGACAATATTTTTACAGCATTTGATGAAATGCTCCATATGCCATAAAATGATAGGATGGTTGTTGACAAAGAGAATCTGAGAGTTAAATGGATTTCATGCATCCAGTCCAAGGCTTAATTTACTATCACACCCTTGCAGGGACACCTCACGTTCCACAGGCAAAGACTGTGTGAGTTTAGGTGAGGGGCTCTGCCCTGCCGTGACCTGAGTGCTACTCTGGCTTCATAACTCCAAGCCACACAGAATCAGGTGAGTGGTAACTCTCCTGCCACATGGTCTGAGGTGAGGTCTCGCCTCTCAGTGTCTGTCTCTTTACGTGTCTGTCCAGTGGCTAGGAAAATAATTACTCTGCTCATTTCTCAGGGCTACTGTGAGACCAGCTGAGATGATCCATGGAAAGCATTTGTAAATTAACTGAAAGTCCCTATAAATGCCAAAGAACAAGACAATGTGCCTGGCACTAAAGAGAAGCCATTCAAACTCATGGTGAATGGTGAATGGTAAATGCATTGGTCTTGGAGCAGGACAGCAATTCTATGGTCTGTTGGGTTTCAGTGACCAGAGGGAAATGAGTGTATAAACAAAGAAGGGAAGGAAACACTGAGTGAATACGCGAGCAGTCATAATTGGGGGGTGAGGGGATGTGCTAGGAAGTCTTATATAATTACAGTATTGAACAGTAACATTTGGAGGTCAGGGACATGTCCTTACCTGTCAACACATGTTTTGCAAAATGAAAAAGAGCTTTACTAGGCTTGATCTAATGTCTACACAGGTGAGTGCCAGTTCTGAGCATGACGTTATGTGTGATGGTTTCCATTCCTGAAATCAGTGGTGACATCTAAAGTACAGCGGCAATGAGCTGCCTACCTTCTGGGTGAAGTTTGCACACAGGTCATGTTTTGTAAGTAGAGTGTTTAAAAAAAAAAATTGGTAGCACGAAAACCAGGAGGCATAATATAAAAATGAGAATCTCTTGCTGTTCTTAAGGAACTCAGAGAAATTGGAGACCTAACAGGGAGTTCTCAGTGGCAGGGGTGAGGCAGGATCACTCACCATGCCTTGTCATCTTTATGTATATGTCACCTGTATCAATCTTATTTGTGACTGCCAGAATTGCCAATAATTGGTTTTGAGGCATACTCTGCTACTTCTTGGTTTCTTTTTGCTGGCTATAATGAATACTCCACCCAGTGCTTCTATTTCAAATAGTTGGAAGAGTATTCAGAGTTATAGAACCTATGTATTGGATTGTAAGCAACCCACCGAGCTCTCTTAACACCTGAAAATTTTCTAGCCTTGCCTTTTATGCTGAACTCCCATTGTGTCTGTGTGGGGCACGGTGTGATGCCCTGGATTCACCATGCAAGAAGAAAACAATAAAAATAGTAAAAGCACAGCCAAGCTCTCATGTGCCCTACAATCCACAACCAGTTTTCATGCCAACCTCTCTTCAAGTAATTCATCAGTAATTCTACTATTTTTTTAAATGATAATAAATATTTGCACTTTTGTTTATTTACTTGTTTCTAAGACAACAAATCCATTCTTGTTCTAGCACACTAGCACATGGTGGTCAAGCCCACAATCACCTAACCTCCTGCAGGAGTGCCCAGTTTAATCAGCCCCTTCATGCACTCACTCCCTTGCATCTTGATGCAAACATGCTGGGCGGGCCAGGGGGTGGTGGCTCACGTCTGTAATCCTGGCACTTTGAGAGGCCGAGACAAGTGGATCACAAGGTCAGAAGTTCAACACCAGCCTCGTAAAGATGGTGAAACCCCCCTCTGTACTAAAAACACAAAAATTTGTGGGGTGTGGTGGTGGGCACCTGTAATCCCAGCTACTTAGGAGGCTGAGGCAGAGAACTGCTTGAACCCAGGAGGTGGAGGTTGCAGTGAGTTGAGATCGCACCACTGCACTCCAGCCTGGGCAACAGAGCAAGACTCTGTCTCAGAAACAAAACAAAACAAAAACCTGCTTTGCATATAGAAGGGTCCTAATGGACAGGGTCAGATCCCTGCACTTGCTCCTCCAACAACTGCCTCCTCATCCACTTAACTACCTTTGAGGTACCTTTGAGGGTCTATTTGTCCATTTCAACTTCATCCTTTCTGAGTGACACTAATCAAAGTTGCACAGGAAATTCTGGAGTCTGTCACAGCTCAGCTGTGCCACTGGGCCTGGTGACGTTTTACATCAGTGATTGTTGCGTGTCTTACTGAGGGTCAGGGTCTGGATGACTTTGAGGACTGCAGCCTCTAAGAGGGTGGGTCTCTGAAGCACCACCTAGAGTGGTTTATATATTTTGTCTGAGAAAAATGATACTTTTTGTCGTTTTGTTACTGTTTTGAGATTTCTATATTAAATGTTGAAATATCATGCACCATCTCTCCTAACCCATTCTTCTTCCTGAATCCAAATCTACGTTCTGCTTCTCTGATTAATTAGCTCCTTCTAGTATGTAAGTACTGCACAAACTTCTAAATGTCAGTAGGAAAAACTAGAATTTAAAAAATCTAACCACTTTCCGTTGTGGGTTATTGCAAACATAAGGCCTCTTATACATGTCTGGGGAGGGATCCTTAGCTCAAATTGAATTCTCACTCTATGCCAGTCTGGATGGTTTCATGAATGTCAGTGAGGATACTTTGCCAGTGTGGTTATCAAATAGAGTAAACATAAAGAAACCACTTGCTACATACTTGTACTAGGAGTTATACGAAGAACCACCATCATCTGTAACTTGAGCTCCACTGGAGTCTTAAATAATACTCAGAGAAGAGCAGCTCAGCAATGCAAGCTTCCAACACATGCCAATTTCTGCATGCCTCATTCATTATGCTACACGGACTGGCCTCCATCCCTGAATGAGACGAAGCCCTTCAGTGTGACACTGGCATTATAAAACCAGGCGCTCCTGGCCTTAGGAAATGAGATTTGCTCTGTGCTGGAAATGTATCCAGATGAACGGGCTACAAGTTATCCACCGCCTGGAGGTGGTAAGGGGCTACGAAGTTTACTAAGCCAGGCTGTTCACAGTAAAGACTTTTGCAATAAAAACATCAGTGTATTGAAAATACATTATAAATACAGTAAGCATTATTAATTATTTAACCTTCAGGATTTTATTATACAAAGGACTTTCTTAAAAGGAGTATTTCCTGTACACAAGAGGAGAAAAATGAGACAAAATATGCATTTACACAACATGTGATATGTAGAAAGCACCAAATACATGATTGGTTTTTGTATTTTTAGAGACAGGGTCTTGCTCTGTCACCCAGACTGGAGTGCAACGGATGGATTATAGCTCACTGATTGAACTCCTGGGCTCAAGCAATCCTCCACCTCGGATTCCCAGATAGCTAGGACTACAGGTGTGTGCCCCTATGCCTGGTTAATTTTGTTTATTATTATTCTTGTAGAGATAGGGTCTCACTCTGTTACCTAGGCGTGGCTCGAAATCCTGGCCTCAGGAGATCCTCCTGCCTTGGCCTCACAAAGCACTGTGATTACAGGCGTGAGCCTCTGTGTCCAGCCCCTAAGAGTTGTATTTATCGAATATTTTATACAGCAAACTATGCACATTAATCAGTGTTATCAAAATTAACTCCTAAACTACATGTATGCATTTTTATCCCTCTCCCCTTTTTTTGATGGAAATATGCAATAAAGATGCATAATAGATAGATGTGTGATAAAAATGCACAGAATTTGCTCAAGGAAAGCAGTACACGGCAAGATGACATGTAAGCCAGCCATCCTATTTTTCATCCCATGCTCCTTCAAAAACTTAAGGACAACAACAAACACAAAACTCCTTCAAAACAACCATAATTGAATGGTCCTTGCAAAAATCAAAGTAAAGTGTAAAATCATTGAACCTTTCCATACGCCTGATTGTGGGAGTTCCAGATCCAGGACCCACTTCTACCACTGATTAGTAATAGTAACTAATGGTCATTTAGTTGGAATAGGCTAGGATTTTGCATCTGAGGATGAGGTTGGGATCCTCCCTCGGCTACTAATCAGCTGTGTGGCCTGGCCAGGTGATCTGCCCCAGGCCCAATGTCCTACCCTGCACATGGAGAAGGCATTACCCACCACAGCACTGCTGCCAGTGTGTAAGCTGATCTATCTGAAGCATCTAGCACAGGGTCTGGGACTTGCTGGTGCTAAAAATGACAGCCATGATAATAATGATGATGATGATCTTAAGAAAGCTGTCAGAAGGCCCTCCAGGGAAGCCTGCTGCTATGGACCCAATGTCTATAAACCACCCAAATTCCTACTCTCCAGTGTGGCTGTATATGCAGATGGGGTCTTAATGGTAGTAAATGAGGGTAAGTGAGGTTATAAGGGTGGGGCCCTGGCCCAGTGGAGCTGGTGCCCCTGCAAAACAGGAAGAGATATCCCAAAGGTGTCTCTCTCTCCACCATGTGAGAACACAGCAAGATGTCCACCTGTAAGCCAGGAAGAGAGAGCCCACACCTGAAAATGACCCTGTTCACGCTTTTGTCTTGAAGGTCTAGTTTCTAAAACTGTAAGAAAATACATGTGTCTTTTTTAAGCTACCCAGTCAGTGGTGTTTTGTTACAGCAGTCCAAGCTGACTAATACACCTGCCAGCTCACCAAACATGAGTAAATTCCTTCATCTCTTTAGGTCCCAGGTTCTTCTGAACACCGGGACATGGATACCTCACAAAGCCTTGGAAGCTTGAACCTCCTACAGTTTTGTGATAACAGATGAAGGGCCTCCACCTCCTTTTCTTTCCTCAGCTGCCTGCATCACATTCTGTCCTTCCCCACAGGGAATCCCGCCACATTTGCCAATTAGCGCTCTAATCCTGTTTGTGTGTCTCCACTGCTCTGTGCCCTGAACCCCATTCATTAGAATGTCATTCATTAGGGATCAGAGATTCTGAGGACACAGAGCCCAGCATCATTAGTACTAATTGAAGCCTGGATTCCTAACCTGCTGCAGAATGCTGGCCTTTTTCCGCCCAGTCTCAGGCATCACAGCTGACAAAAGGCCCTTTTTGGGTCCAGGCGCCACAGTTCACAAAAGGCCTCGGTCTATTGACATTAGCCAGCAGAGTGTGGGGCTGTCCGTGAGGGGCCAGGGAGACAGCTGCATGGTGCATGCACCGCGGTTTAAATTACCCTTGCCTGTCTACACAAGGCTTCTGCATTCTTCATGGCAGATGTCGACAGTACCCCTTTGCCCCCCGAAAATTACCTGGAAGTTGGGGTTTGGGTTCGGATACGGTAGCCAGGCCGAGCGCGAGTTCTCTTGGTACTTGAAGGGCCCGGCGAAGGCCTGTGCGATGGCGCTCAGGTTGAAGATGCACACAGCTGAGGCTGCGATGCTGTTCCTGGGAGCCAAGGGAGAGAGAGGAGAAGGCAATCAGAGAGCTCGGCAGCACCTGCTGACCTCCCCATGGAGTAGGCAGCAGCTGTGACCTGAAACAGCTTCCAGAGGTCTCAAGGCCACAGTCTCTTAAACATCCCAAAAGGATGACGTCAGAGTGTGAACGGCACTCCCCTGTGGAGGAACAAACACCTTGGTATAGAAGCTAGGCTAGTTAGCATTTACCACACTTGTAATTCTGTCAGCCAGGATTAATTCACTCAGCTGCAACAGAGGCCACAGGGATTCTGAAGAGCTATCTGCTTCACCTTTCAAATTCTGGAAGAAAAAGACTTTCTTCTCCAGCGGATGGCATCTTTCATCAGCCTCAAGCAGTTCCCTTCCTGACCTAGCTGGTCACTTTGCCCGGCAGCAGGGCAAGCTATTGTGTGTGTGTATGTGTGTGTGTGTGTGTGTCTGTGTGTGTATTTTAACCCAGATATTTGTCTTATTTGTCATCCTTTAAAAAAAAAATCAACTCAAAGTATTTTATGAAAAGTGACTGTCTGACTCTTCATATTTTCTTTTAATTTAAAATAGATTTTAAATTCAAAGGGTCAAAGAGAAAAATCTGACATAGCACTGACATATGAAATCCTGAAGTCGTAATTTAGAATTCAGGCTCTGAAAGTAAGTCATAAATGGGAGCCCTCAGAAGGTCAGCGCCCTCTGACTAAGTATGGAAACAGCAACATTATTTGGTTAAGTAAATTCACATTTTGAACTCAGTCTGGGTTCTCGAAGGGGAAGTGGAGATAAAAGGAGAAAGCTTACATATATTTTCTCTTGCTCTGAGACAATACTACATGCACTTCTCATCCATTTTTTTTTTTCCTGCATCAAAGGAAAGGTCCAACAAACTCCAAAACTGAAATACCTACCTTATATTTGTTTGATTTGATAAATACTGAATAGGAGCTAGGCACTATTCCAAGGACTTTACTAATTCCCATTCATTTAATCCTCATAAGGTGAAGGAAATTCACAGGTAAGGAAAACTAGGCACAGTGAGGACAAGACCCTTCCCCAGTGTCAGCCAGCTACTAAATGAGGAAATTGGACTTGAACCCCAGGCTGGCTCCAAATGTCAGGATTTCCAATCCTTTGCAATATCTCTGGGTGAAGTAGACAGGATTCTGCTTCAGCAGAGCAGACAGTAAACACATCCTTATGGAAAGGTAGGGCCTTGAGGGTATTGAGCGCCTTCTGCATTTTCTCCAGAAGTCCAGCACCAAGGACAAGGCCCAGCATGATGCATACAGGACCCGGCGCTGGAAAGTAAAGGAGTGAACACCAGCTATGGGTTTGTTCGGTCTGCTGTTTTGACTCTTCATTATCCCTAGAGTGAATGGGAGAAGTTAAAACACAAGGACAGGGAAGACACTGGCCTTTGAACACGTGAGTAGACTTTAATAAGGAAAAGAAAACAAGTATGCTGGGGTAAGAATGGCTAGACACAGGACATCCCATCCAGGCGTGCCTTGGGCCGGCAAAGCGGGGATATTATGAATAATAACAGTATCTCCTTGAGCCCCCTGCTAAGCACTTGATACGGGTCATCTAATTTCTCACAGAGAACCTACAGATCCTGAGAAGACCCTGACTTACAGATCAGAAAACAGTACCACAGAGAGGTTGCTTAGCCCAAGTCATAGGCTGCAGAGAAATGAAGCAGGATTTGTACCTGCTTTGCATGGGGCCCCAGGTTGCCAGGCAGCTTCCAGGTAAAGGAAGAACCTACTCTTCTTCCTGCTGGCATATGTTTCTCTGTTCACTACAACCACCAGGACTGAACGGGCTGACCCGGGCTGTGGTGTCACCCAGAGACTCCCCTGGATGTCCCAGTAGTTGCCAGTGTGAGCATCCTTTAATAGTGTTGTGGGAACACTTCCTCCTGTCCCCTGTGCCATCCCCTGGTGGGCACAATTGGTATAGTAGACCCCATGTCTGCCTCTCTACCCTTTCACTTGCTGTGCTCTGGGGGCAAAGGGTGAGCCTGTGTGACTCCACTGTGCTCCTCCCTCTGCCCTGCCCCCTCTTCCTAGGATGGGATTGTCTACAGGAAGTAATTATTCACTTACATCTACAGGGTCTCCAGACCTGTGGGCAGGCGAGGGCAGGCCAGGTCTAGATCATGACCTTGAGAATGAGTAGGCTTAAAGCTGGAATCAGTATGAACAAGCTCATTTGTATGACAGACCTGCAGCCACCTGTTCCAACCTGGCTTCTATCAGCAATCAAGCTAAAAATTTAGAAGAGCAGTAAAAAAACCTACCCCCCACAGCAACTTTACTATCTGTATATCCATATCTATACATAGTAATACTTTACTACAATCTCTACACTATAAACAACTATAATGGTGAGCACCATTTTTAGATATCTAGGAAAAAAGCCAAATCTTTAGACTCCACTGTAGCAGCACACCATTTCCTTCAGGCCAACCCATACTCAAGTGATTGAGAAAACTACACAGTCGTGCTAGGGACAGAAGGAGTCAGAATGGTTATCTTTTCCCCACTTTTCCCCATTCCTCTAGAGCTGAGAAACCTTGATGAATGTACAGAGGCAAAGCAATATTCTAAGCCCTGAAGCTCAGCCCAGTATTAGACAGCTTTCTAATTCATAATATCTCTGATCCTCATTTTCTTTCTATTTGAAGCAAACGTTGTCTGAGACATGAAAAGGAGGTGGAAAATATTGTGAAATTTGAGATGGGCATATTAGAAATGCATTCCCAAGACCTAACACAAATTAGTATTCCAAGGAGAAGGGGAAGATGTGATGCTTCTATCTCTAAAAATACAGATTCTGTACATTGGGGTGACTTCTGACATGATGGGAATTTGCAACACTAAACAAATAGTCCAGAATAGTCTGAACTTATTTTTGCAACTATCTAAATTGACCATATACCATCTTGGAATGTTTCAGGCATAGTACTTTTATAACTTCTGAAACTGGTGTTTTGTTTTGTTTTGTTTTGTTTTGTTTTGCCCAGAGCCAGGGGAATGAGGAGCTAAGTAAACCGGACTCTCCTTGTGCATAAAACTGATGTCAACTGAGCAAATGCACACTTATGTTGTGCGACCTATACTAGTTTGTAAACAAGGTTTTGGAAAGAAAATCAACTTCAGAAACTGTAGATTGATTTTTTTTAAGAAACTTATCAAAGAGAAGAAATAACCTCTGGGTTGAAGACCAGATTTACGAAAACAAATATGGCCATGGGGAGTAAAGGGTATGTGTGGAGCCATCCAAACTAGCCTTACTTTTCTAACCTCATGTCAGAAAGAAGACTCTTCATGGGGGGTAAAAGCTGTTACTAAGCCAATATTAACACCCAAGTTAAGCAGTTGAGAGACCAGGAAGAGAAGTTTAATGAGGAAATAAGCTGCAGGTAAAGTGATGTTTTAGAAAGGCCACTCATGGGCAGGCATCAGATGCCCAAGAGATGAAAAAGTAAATTAAAACACTTAGGAAGCAGAGAGGACATCCTAGGGTGACCAGCTGTCCTGGTTCACCCAGGAATAAGAGGTGCCCTTAGTTACAGGGCTGTCATCAGTGCTAAAACCAGGATAATCTCAGGCAATTCAGGACTTTTGGTCATCCTACCTCATTTATCAGCACTTCCAACCCAACTAGATTTGGATCCTTTACTTTGGATACAAATATTTGGCTTTTGCTTAAAGTGTTAAGTCACAAGATGAGAGATTTCAAATCAGAACCCATAGTGTAGGATCAGCAGCACCACAGCCAATGTGTAGGAAAGTGATGCTCAGAGTCTCAATGTGATCCTTGATTCCTGGGTTTGGCATGTGCTCCTGTTGAGTCTTACACAGCATACCAGCTAAGGATGGGAAATAACTTTGGGGACATACGATAGTCCGCTAGACTAAGAGTGAAGGAGATCAGAAAACTTCATAGGCTTAAGCCAGCCCAAATACTGTTCATTCTAAAGTTAGGAGTATCTCCCTGTCCCACCCCCAAACAAAACATACTAGAATTTTTATAAAAATATTTTAAAAGTATAATTGACATAAAATGCAGCTATGGAAAATGTGCCTTTCAAATATGAGCAAGGTTTAAGCAAGAATCATGTTATCTCAAAGATTTCAGATTCTCCAGACAACATTATTTTCATTATACACAAATGCATGATGCATATAGAAAAAAATATACGTATAATATGTACCAGTATTTCAAAAAGTGTCCAGAACACAATGGCAAATCAGGAAGGAGCAATTTATAGTAGAATAATTTAATGTCACTATATCCTAAAGACTGACACAAACTTTCTTGATTTGGAGTATTTTTCCTAATACCAGTCTCACAAATCATGTATCTTTGTCTAAAGGTAGTTCATTGAAAAGTCCTCTTTTTTTGTCTGTTTAGCCCAGTAAAATAAGAAAGATTTTCTTTAAAGCAAATTTAAAACCTCAGAGGTCAAAGAACAAAAGACTTATTCAGAATGAGTAAGAGAGAGGGGAGAAAAATTATTTCAAGTTACATACACATTGGTGGTAAAGATGCCATAGATCAAATCCAGCTCAGGCAGGAAGAAAGTACTCTGCAATTCGTTGTAGTAAAAGGGGACTTCCCCAGGACGGGAGCAGTTCAGGCGAGCCTTCATGAATGTGGTCCAGGTGTCTTCCAGCAGGAAGCGCCCACCAATATCATTCTTGCACACCCGGGCAGCTCTGGAGAACACTGTTTTCCCACAGTCGTGCTCTACTGCATTTTCTCGGAAAAAGAAGTAGGTAAAATTTCCGATGTCATAAGATGACACAAAGTTTGGCTCTGGAAAAAACAGAAAAGAGGGAGAAAATCTCAACATTCATGTCATTCCCTTTTGGTCTTGCCTGCTCAGTACTTCATCCAAAGAGACATGGTTTTGTTTAGATAACACCTGGTTCCTCTAGGGCAATTGGGAGGCCGTGTGAGCAGCTTAATGATCTACACTTCTACACTGTTGGGAAACTCAGTGTCATACACAGATTCTACATAATGAGAAGGCACTGGTATGACTGCACACTGAAGTATCCTGAGCTAAATTAGGGCTTGAGTTAATGTGACGTTAATACCATCAAACATTGGCAGCAAATATTTGCAGTACATTTTAGAGCAATATGTATTACTTTATTTGCAAATTCTTACATAACCTTCAGAAAGAGAGGGAGAAAATAGGATTAAAAAGATGAAATGTGACTCAGAATATAGCAGTCTACAATCCTATTTGTGTGCAAGACAACAAAATTATTTGACTTAACTTATATACATTCCTGTGACTTTGACATAAGGTATGTGCTTTTACTAAGGACTTTAAAACTGTTTTCATTGCTGGGAATGAAAATGAAGACTAAAACTGTAAGGTGTGTCTGGAATTAGCTTTAGCAATTTCTGTTACTATGGTGACCATGGAACGGTGAAAAACAACTCTGATTTTCTGATTTCTGGGTTGCTTGGTAATACATTTAGAGGAGGGAAGAGTATTGGGATGGAGACATTGCTTTGTAGTTTTCTGGTCTCACAATTAGCTTTAAAATGGGGATAAAGAAATGAAAAAATTATGACAAAGCCTTTACTTAATCACCAAGCTCATTAGGAGTTTAGGAAATACACATTATCAACTGAATTTTACATAGAGCATTTGAAGTTTTAGCTTCCTAACCTCCAGTTTGAAACCAGTGATCATAGAGATAGTACATGTTGAGATACACATACTCCCTAATATTTGCTTTTAAAAATCTAATCACAAGGTTTTATTCTTCTCTATTTCTAAATGCTATTCATTCAATCAGCAAGTGTCTTAATTTTGTGGTGCAAACTAGGATAATTATAGCAGTAACCTTTGGTGTCGAAAATTAATGGAAAGATACAGACAACAAGTATATTCACAAAGACACATTTTCAGGGACAATTAGTTTGTTGGGGCAATTCAATTGGCCTTGTACTTTTCCAGATAGAATTGCATTGCAATAATAACATGCTACTGGCAGGACAACTAAAATATGTGTGGCTGCAAGATAAGCCATTAATGTTATGAGTAAGACACATAAACGGAATCATCTAAGGTCTGAAATGCAGACGTTGACTTCAGACATTGACAAAGGGTTGGCATTGACTACTCTGTTATTCTGTCCAGGAAAACTATTGTAAATTTTCAATCAATACCTATATTTGATATTTTCACAAAATGTTTTAATTTAATCCAACTTTATATTTTTAAAATGTAACAAATAGTCTAAATGGTTTATGTATGATACTTTTCCCTTCAGTACAATACATTGTTAAGTTATTGAAGTATATCAAGTAATATACTGAGGTGATTTTAACTTATACACTGTCAAACATATTCTTAATTCACTATTGCTTTCACCCTAAACAACTATTTAAAAAAAACTTGAATTGCATAACATTGTAAAAGATGGAGGTTAGATATCTTTACTATAATAGTACGCTTTAATATCCTGGAGAGATGCTCACAAAAACAGCAGATTACACATCTGTCATTTGTGTTTTTGGAACATGAAGAAAATACTGGGGGCGGGGCGGGGGGGCAGTTAAGTTTGTGTTCACTGTAAGTCTCCAAAAAAGAATTAGTTGATAAAGCAGGCCCCAAAAGCAAAGATACGGAACAATTTCCAAACCACGTGTAAAGAAAATCATCCCTGGCATGTCTAATTCTAAAGAAGAGGCTAAATTATTTTGGAATGGGTCCTGCACCCTGGCTGAACTAAACTCGAGTTTGGGAATTGTACTAAAACAAGCAACAACAAAAACAGCAACAAGAAACCCTACCTAAAGTGGGGAAAACAAAGAGAGAAGGCGTAAGGGTCCAAAGGTGTCTAGCCTGGGTCTTAGGTTACCAGCACACATGCAGGAGGCATGAGGCAGAGTCCACCAAGATTTACCAAATATACTCACTACTACCCACTTCTGCTATTAACTTGGGGACAAATGGCATGAAAACCACATAGTAAATAGCTCCAGTTTCTCAGAAGTCCTGAGCCAAAAAATAAGAAGATACAAAGGAAGAAAGATCTTTTATGGTTTCCAGCTGAAGGTTGAGTTTATAATAAAAACAGCTAATATCTGTAGAATGCTAATTCTCGCGCCAAGATCTGTGCTTGGCGCTTTATATTCCCATTGAACTCACAAGAATCACAGAGCTAGGTGCTGTGCTATTCTTCCCATTTCATAGATGAGGACACTAAAGCCCAGAGATTTAATAACTTGTCTAAATTCACATAACTAGCAATGGCGAAGGGGGATGGAAAGCCCTGAATCCATTAGACCAAGGGTCACCAACCCCCAGGACATAGACCAGTACCAGTCCATGGCCTGTTAGGAGCCAGACCACACAGCAGGAGGTGAGCAGCAGGCAAATGAATGTTACCTCCTGAGCTCTGCCTCCCGTCAGATCAGTGACAGCATTAAATTCTCATAGGAGCGGGAACCCTGCTGTGAACTGTGCATGTGAGGGATCTAAGTTGTACACGTCTTATGAGAATCTAATGCCTAATGATCTGAGGCAGAACAGTTTCATCCCTCAACCATCCCCTCTATCCACCCCCAGTTGATGGAAAACTTATCTTCCATGAAACTGGTTCTTGGTGCCAAAAAGTTTAGGGACCACTGCATTACACTATACTGAAAAAAAAATAAACAGTGGTTGCAAAAAGAAAACAATCAATTAAATGCTAGCAATATTCAACAGGATTTGACTTTCTGCTTTAGAAAAACAATGGTAAGCTCTTGGCTGGACAGTCATCTTTCCACAGCGAGTGGTAAGCAGGTTTACTTAGGAACAGTCTGAGGGGGGTTTCAGAACCAACTAGAGAGACAATAAATGATGAGATGAAACTTTAAACCACAGCTATCACGGATGTCAGGAATGACACAGAAAGAAGAAAAAGTGGGAGGAAGAAGAAACAATTTAAGGACTTATTAAACAAGAACATTGTTGGAAAGTGTTTGACCCAACTCCAGAGGGTGTTTCAAGGAGGGCCCACCATAGCCTCAGACAGCCAGTAAATGACTCTCGGGGGGTCATTCCACACCCTGTGTCTGTTCCAGCAAACCACATCCGCTTTTGCAGATAAGGAGAAAACTGAGTAATGGTAGGCAGATTGATGCACAGTTTCCTCTTTCCACAGAGAGCCTCCACCATGTCTCCAAACTACCCTGAACCAATGTTGTAAGATCACAACGTGCATTTTAGATGGAAATGCTCAAATACAGGTTTTCCTTTTGGTTTGCAAAAACAAGAGAAGAATTTGTATTCCGAGTGTAGTGAGTGCTGTTTGCTAATTCACCATGCAGTGCAGGTTGTGCTGGTCAGGGAGTGAGACTGCATTTGGTAACACATCCTGTGGGCCTACACTGGTCCTTCAGGATGAGGGTGGACCCCTGACTGTGTGACCTGCCATTAACTAGGGAAACACAGTTTCTTGAAAAGTAGAGTCTCTGGAAATTCGGCAAGCATACTGTTCCTTTTTCAAAGACAATAAAAAAGTGGGAATCATTGTAAAACAGACAGTCAAATAGCTCTTATATTTATTGATAGAAATTTGGAAGTAGGTGATGTTAGAGTCTTGCCAGGCAGGATGATAAGATGAATTTTGTTTTCCTTCCATTATTTAAGTTCTGTCTTTTCTCAAAATGCAATTCACCACAAACTAGTATCTGTCACTCCTGAGTGAGCTGAACAAGTCAGAAGGAAAATCGGGCCTTTTCTTTTTGTGTACAATGGATAGGAGTGCATGAAAGAGAGATCTCAGGTGTGCTGCTGACTGCATCACAGGAAAAGCAGGCATGTCAGCCACTATGTAAATACATGCATGGAGAAACTGTCTTTTCTAATGTTTGTAAAACAGACTGAGTTATGTATTATAGTGTTGTACAAAATACATCATGTTAATAAGAATTATTCTTCATGATATAAGAACTTTTATTTTGCATGTTTTCTTACATAATAGTGACCATACAGATAAGACTAGGAGAAGTGACTCACCATATATGTAATTACAAGTGATGCGAAGAAAAGCATCAAAAATTTTGAGATTTTGACCACACAAAACCAAATACTGAGCATCCAAATGAAGCCTCCCATTCTATATTCTTTCTATTCCAATGTCTAAAGCATCAATATGGGGGTATACCATATTCAAATGGCTCGATCTGATCATTGATATAAAGATATTTGTCTACAATCGGAGTGAATATTAAAGGCACAAAGGAATCCCTACTCTACAAAAATCTTACTAGAATCAAAATCTATTATAAATTATTTTGCAGTCAAAAGTTGCCTTGTGACACACTTGCCACAGTCAGGCTGGAAAAAGCCTGTACCCGATGCCTTTGGCTCTGCCCTGGCTGGACCATTGACATCTGATATTTTCTGTTGTTGCATCTGACAATCAGACTTAGTTTGCAAAGCTGTAAAAATTAAACAGGCTGATGCATAGTAGGATGCCAATAAATGGTGGCTATTATTATTTTGGCATAATGTACGGGCATTTTCCAGCCTGACTTTGGCAAGTATCACACAAAGTGGCTTTTGACTGCAAAATAACAGTCACCATTTACTTACTCTTAATGTCCCTTGCAATAATTTCTATTGAACAGAACTTCACATAATGATAAGGAATGATCAAGCATATATGTGTATATATATATATAAAGCTTAAAGGTGATCAGAGTTTTAGGATCATAAATAAGCCATGCTGAATTTTGTTTGTTTGTTTGTTTTGAGACAGAGTTTCACTCTTGTTGCCCAGGCTGGAGTGCAATGGTGCTATCTCAGTTCACTGCAAACTCTGCCTCCTGGGTTCAAGAGATTCTCCTGCCTCAGCTTTCCGAGTAGCTGGCATTTCAGGTTTTTGCCACCACACCCGGCTAATTTTGTATTTTTTGTAGAGACAGGGTTTCTCCATGTTGGTTAGACTGGTCTTGAACTCCCAACCTCAGGTGATCTGCCCACTTCAGCCTCCCAAAGTGCTGGGAGCATAGGCGTGAGCCACGGCGCCTGGCCTACCATGCTGAGCTTTTAAATAGCAAGCTATTTCACAAAAATAAGATGAGTTAATGGAAACAATATTCAGAGGTGACACACAGCCAGCAGTTTTCTGTTCCTAAGTTGTTAGTATCAGTCGCTACAAAATGCCTTCCACAAGCATTTCCAGATTTTAGACCCTCTCTTTATTGGGTACAGTGTCCATTGTCATAGTTCATGGAGATGAAACTGCTGTAGAAGCTTCCAGGGCAAATATATTTTTATCTAGGTATTCATTAAAATTAAAAGCTGATAACTTAAAACTAAATGAAATTAAACAGAGGTTAAAAGCTATTGGTAGGCTAAAGTTCTTTTCCTGAGGTTTCTACTAAAAGACAGATGATGATGATTGATTGATTGATAGATAGATAGATTTCAACAGATGGATGCACACGTTTGTGTCTGTGTATATGTGTGTATCACGTATGTGAGTATAGAGATATATGTATAGATGGCTCAATACCTCCACCTACTGGCTGTGTGAACTTAGTCACATTATTTACCAGTATATTTTCTTTGTTTTCTGTTTTTGAATAACAATAGCAACATCCAACATGCAGTATCATTGTGAGAATCAAAAGTACTTGGCTGGTAATTATCAAAATACAGATCTCTATTTATTGAAAATGACTCCATAAATTAATATAAACACACATGTGAGTAAATATCATCAGTATTTAATGAATAAGATAACTCATTGAGTATGCATTCTGTATATTAAATTAAGGTCTACACTTATTCCATCAAGACTGAAATCAAACACGGTGGCAGAGCCGGCCAGAGTACTGTTCCAGGCACTTCCTCACCGCCCCGAGGGGCAGTCCTGGCCACCGGGTGCTCCTTAGTAAACTGATAGACACAGCCCCCATGCCCTCAAGAGCAGTGTGAAGAGACAAACAAGACAGATCAACAAGTGCTTACAGTGAGGACAAGGGTACAGAGGGCCAGGGCAGGCAGAAGAAACAGAGGATCAGAAAGGAGAGAATAGGGAAAAGGCAGGGCTGAGGCTGAGAAGGGGCCACCCAGACAAGGATGGGGGAAGAGAACATCCCTGCCAGAAGGAGCGGCCTGGGAGAAGACCACAAGCACGGCAAGGAATGAAATGAAGCCACAGTCAGGATCAAAGGGATCAACAGGACAGGAGGTGGAAAGCCAGGCAAGGCCAGGAGCCCATAACAAGGAGTATGGATTTCAACTGCCATTGGAGAGACACCAAAGAGTTTTAAAGAAAAGCTTATCATTCCATTTCCTGCGTGTGTGGTGTGGGATGGGGTGGGGACTTGGAGTCAAGCACATCCTTGGTAACTATCAACACAGCAATCGGGGCCTTGCATCCGCAGGTGTGTCACTCATTGAGCCCCTTGACAGAAAAAAAGTTATTGCTAAGACCCTTGCAGTAGGACTGGAAAGACAGTTTCAGCACATTTGATTCCTTCCTTCTTCCTGGGGAATATGACCCATTGAAAATGCATTACTTTCATGAATTTGCTGATTCAAATAGGAACCACTTGTACCATGGCGACACGGGCTGGCTTCCCCTAAATGAGAAGCACCACTTCTGTACACCGCCCTACAAGACCAAAACTCACACCTACAATTCTCCATATCTTTGGGTCTATAGGAGTTTCATTAACTGGATATTTGTCTCAATGTTCTAGCTTAAAGTGACAGACTTTAGTGTCTACTCTGCTCTTATTCCATTCCAAGCACGTAGCCCTCTCTTATAAAATTCTGCCAAATCACACATTCCTATTAGTGATACATAATTTCATGAATATTTGTGAAAATTGCCAAAACACAAAATTTCTATTTGCCATGTTCATTTTTTCTGATGCCATTTTAAATTTACAGGTTCACTTCTTGGAAAAATTAATCATTTTATCTGCAAGATCAAATTCATACTTATGAGTTTTTTAATTGGAATGTTAAATTTAAAAATCTGGTAAATATTTTAACGCCTAAAAAATATGTTAAAAGACTGAAAGGAAACCATGTAAGATTTTACTGAAAGAAGACATTGAGCTCCAACGTTATTCAGTTTTTATCATCCTTCTTCCCAATAAGCTACTGCAGAATAAGGAAATGTGCATGACGGCTCTGGCTTTGTCTCCTGAGTTGATCTGAGCTGGGGCAAACGGAGGACCAAGACACAGGGAGCCGACTTCCCAATATGTGGCAGTGAGTGAACAAATGTCAGAGGCCCTTGACTGGGGTAAATAAAAAGTTCAATAGAATAATATAGAGACAAATTTATAGAAACACATAAAACTGGGCATTTTAGAAACAAGATGACAAGATGATTTATGCTAGAAACTGGGATGCTTTTAAGAAGGAAAGGAGGCAACATGAGTCATCAGGCAAGGACATCAAGAGGGATTCAAGACCGTCACTAGGAAACTGCCAGAATCTCTAGACAATGAACATTGAGCCATTTCCCAACTGTTTTATCTGTTCTAGTACATGTCTGCCTGAGATCTTCTCTACAGTGAGGCATCCCTTCTTGCAGTGGATTTATTTTTTATGAGGTTTCCCTGACTCATGTATATACAGTTCATGCAAGTATCCTCATAATGTGGTAGTAGGAGAAGGAAAGATTCATTCATCCCTTTTCTTTTGGAACGTGCACATTAAAATTCAAAGGTAGTAAAAGACCTTTGGCAAGTGTATTGACAAGTGTATTGGCAAGTGTAGAAGCTTCTTCACATGATTGGAGAGGACCTGTGGCTCCCCAGCTTTTAGGCCCTCTGTGCTTGATGTACAGGATGGAGCAATACGGTGTTTTCACAGCACCATAAGAACTGACTCCTTACGTCACTTAACCACACTTTTGTACCCATAAAGGTCTGCATTAAATTATCACACAGGCTCTTCTACTTTGGGTTTAATAACCCCAGTTTATTGCATCATGTATGCAAGTCTATAACAATCAAGAAAAGGCTCTCAACCTTTTCCAGAGTCCACATACCCCTCTTCCACGGCAGCTCATGCATGAAAATATGGGCATTGGGAGAGAGAGATGGAGGCCGTTTGTAACGTTGGCATTTCCTAAAATGCCAACTAAACAAAAGGAAGGTCAGCAGCTTGTAAAGAAGGAAGGAGGCAAGCTCTGGAGTGGATCTGTTTTCAAGCTCTAGCTCAGGTATGCATCAGGTATGGCCTGGGTTCAGGGGGCAAGTCCCTCTGAGCCCCACGGTGCTCATCTGTAGAAGGAGGATAATGCAATCTACCTTAAGAGATTGTAAGAAGGATGGCAGATGACATGGATTTGGAGCCTCCCGTCTACCTGGCATATTATAAATAGCCATTGTGACTCTTCCTTGTGGGTGGTGTAATAACTACAAGTAACAGATACTCTAATAAGTACAAGGACAGGCAGGTGATATGCATGGAGGTCATTGATTTAAAATGATTTCTGACCTACAAAGATAATAGGGTTATATTCACAGCACGATGTCTGAACTGTAGCCATTCCACAAGGCATAGGCAACTGGCAGTGCCGGCTGACAGGCTCGATCAGGCCTGAATATTAGAGGAGGGCATCTCATTGTGCTATGTCACATGTCACACAACTTTGCTCAACATACTTTCCATCCATGTTGTCTCATCCTCACCCTAGCAAGTTTAAACTTGAATGAGATATCAGCCTTGCACTTGTAATGCTGAAAAGAACTTATTTTTCACAAAGGCATTCTTTTTAAGCATCTCCCCAGGTGCTTATTTGGAAAAAAAAAACCAAAAACCAACACTAGGCTGCTGACTACGCAGTCTTGATTCTATTCTGGCTTTACAGAGCTTCTTCTTTTTCTTTACAAGTACTTGCATTTTGGTACCCATATTCACTTCATTCCCCCATTTGTCTTTGTTTTGCTTGTTCTCTGACCTCTACTTCCATTTTTGAATTTCCAGCTGTAGCGAATCTTGTCAGTTGAGAGAGCACCTCCTACAGACCAGTCACAGCTCCAGGTACTAGGCTGTGTGTCCTTCCAAACAGGCTCTCACTGTCCCCAGGGCGGAGCTCAACAAAATCACGCCAGTCTGGCTGTGCTCAGGCTGTTTGGAGTCAGCACCTGGTCCCAAAGAGAAGCACTGAGCTCCCCAAAGCACCTCTCTTCAGGACAAGCAGAAACAATCTCTCCTTGACTTAAGTAAGCATGGAGGAGATTTTCATCCTCCAAGTAAATTATAATTAATCATTAGAAGGTTAATAATTGCATTTTAAAGACCTCAAGAGTCTACTTAATGCTTGAGTAACACCATCAATGTATTTCAGACCAACAGAATTTAACATTGTCGCCAAAAGAATTTTCTCAACTAGAATTATAATAGCTCATAAAAAATGATACAGTTGAAAAGAGAATGCTTGTGGATTTCAGGTGAGTTCACCTCCACATGAAATCCTGGCCGAAATCTCAGAGACTGCAGGACACTGTGGAGTTCCCTGGGAGCACCCAGTGGGACAAGTGCACATCCTGGGAGCACCCAGTGGGACAAGTGCACATCCTGGGAGCACCCAGTGGGACAAGTGCACATCC
>NW_012115110.1:6684492-6718070 GCF_000951035.1 Colobus angolensis palliatus
ATCCTGGGAGCACCCAGTGGGACAAGTGCACATCCTGGGAGCACCCAGTGGGACAAGTGCACATCCTGGGAGCACCCAGTGGGACAAGTGCACATTTCCACCAGAGAAGGAAAGCCAGCAGGTCTCTGAGTATTAATAAGTCTACGTGGCTTAGATGTTCACGCTGAGTTATTAAGGCTCATTTAGGAGTTAGTTTTTCCAAGTTCCTACTGAAGTTTTTCCTCTGTGTGCAAGCACATAGTTCCTTCAGAACTCACAAACTCAATTTGCACAATATTAATTTGGAAATGTATTTTCACATTTTCATGGGTTTATTGTTTCCCCAACTTGACTGCCAGTTTCTTGAAGGCAAGTTTTATTGCTTCTCTATTTTAAGCATCGACCATTAAACATTTATTATCCTGCCTTACAGTAATCATTTCATACAGTTATTAACGATTAATATTTTAATGCATTAAAGCTGTTAAGGTATTTCTCTAAACATATAAATTTGTTTTAAGAGCGACTTTGGCACAGGGGAAAATATGACTTTGAAATATATTCATTACCAAACACATAACTTAATGTTCCAGATTCATCCAGAATGTTATCCAATTGATTGTACTGCCTTTGAGAAATGACAATAAATAATGGCTGAAAACGGGGGTCCAAGTGCGATGGGGGCTCAAAGGGAAGATGTTATAAATTTTTGGACCTGGTTCAATTTCAAATATGCATATCTGTGTTTTTGTTGCTGTTTAATTCTAATGTATAATAGAACATTCTCCCATGTTTAACATTATTCATATTTCTGCTATTTGTGAAGTGTGCTAATCTCTTACTCATTCAACAAATATGGATTAATCCTGATCTATGTTTCAGACACTGAATAAGATGCTAGCACACAAAGCAGGTTTCCACAGAGCCCCTGCTCTTAAGGAACTCATAAAATAGTGGCGGTAACAAAGAAGTCAACTATCCACCCATTGTCTTCGTCTATTCCAGCTGCTGCAACAAAAATACCATAAACTGGGCCACCTATAAACAACAAACATTTCTTTCTCACAGTTCTGGAGGCTGGGAAATCTATGATCAAGGCACCAGCAGATGTGGTGTCTCGCAAGGGTTTGCTTTCTGGTTCCTAGCCTGCACCTTCTCACTGTGTCCTCACAAGGTGGGAGGAACGAGGGAGCTCTCCGGGGTCTTGTTTATGCAGGCACCAATTCCATTCATGAGGACTCCACCTTTATGACCCAATCAGCTCTCAAATGCCTCACCTTCTAATACGATCACCTTGTAGGTTCGATTTCAGCCTACTACCTTTGGAAAGGCATAAACGTTCCGACCATAGCACCATTTAACTCATTAATTAGAAAAATAGCCATTGAGTGCTTACTTCAATGCCAGCACTGTTGTAAGCATGTGGGACCCAGGAGTAAGAGAAAGACATAAGCCCTGGTCATTGGGAACTTTCACTGTAGTGGCAGGAGGAGACAACATTATAGCTGAGGCTAAAACCGAACATGGTAAGAAGAGCCAAGAGGGCTACATAGGAGGGAGCTGTGATCTGAAATTAGGTGGTGAGGCACGGGTCCCATTAAGAAGATGGCATTTGAGCAAAGACTCAAAAAAGATGGGACAGTTGACCAGATGGGTTTTCTGGGGGAAGAGCTTTCCAGGCAGAACAGGGGCCAGCAAACTCTAGCCCATGGGCCAAATCCTACCTGCTGCCCATTTTGTGAATAAAGTTTTATTAGCACCCAGTCACACTCATGCATCCATAGACTATGGAGACTTTCATACTACGATGGCAAGATTGAAAAGATGCAACAGTGGCCATGTGGACTGCAAAGTCTAAAATATTTATTCACTGGCCCTTTATAGAAAAGTTTGCTGAGCCCTGAAAGGCAAGGAAGAACCAGAGGCACTGTGTGGCATTTCAGAGGCTAAAGCCAAGGGAGCACATAGATGAGAAAGGGAAGGGAACAGGAGGGCCATGGCAGCACTCTGGCTTTCTCTGCAGGTAAAATGGGGGCTCTCATAAGGTTGGGGCAAGAGACTAACCAAGAGCTCTGGTAGTATGGGAGAAAGTGCAATCTTGAACAGTGTGAGAAAGGGATGGAACAGATCCACCAGAGACTGGCGAAAATGGAAATTTAAACTAAACTAACTAGGAGTCAGAATTAGCCAGGAGGCAAAAATCAAGGGAAGTGAGGACAAAATAATCACAAACTGCAAAGTAACATGGTAAGGAAGGCAGAATGCTCCCAGGAAACTGCACATTGCTCCTGAAAGGACACCAAGCATGCATGCGAGAAAAATAGCTGGAGCCAGGGCTGTAAAAACAGGCAGAGCCAGATCATAGCAGCCAGGCGAGAGGAAACAGGCAGAACCCACAAAGGCTTCCAGAGCTCAGGCCAGGCCTGCTGGCCCTCTCCAATCCAGCTTGTGCTGACTGCTGACAGCACCTCCCACCATCTGGGAACCCCTGCACAGGTGCAGAGGATGGGGGGCAGGGAGTGTGTATTCATCAGTATATAAAGAATAATGCTGGAGGTGTCATAAGAATTTGTACCTGGAACTGCAATATAAAATCCAAGGGACTTAGCTTGCTAAAGGCAGGTTTTTAGAACCATACCAGATATTTCTGATGGGTTTCTGCAAGATGTGGTGGAAAGGTTAGAAGTCTGGTAGGTCCTTACTCAGGGATCTCTGTATCATGGCCAGATGTCACCATGGAAAAGCCAGTACCATCATTTGCCTGAAGATTAGTTCTGGAGCTCTGGGTCCTGGGGTTGCAAAAGGCCATAGCCTGTCATGTTCTGCCCACATGTTCTGATGATGCATGCTTCGTGTCTCTGTGCTCATCTTAGGCTCGATTATGAGAGCACTCATTTCTGCCATCCTTCCCTGTAGTCTTTTGAGATAGTAATTCAGATGTAGAATAAGCAACACAAGATCGAGCTCACTGTTGAGCTCAAGCATCAGGAATGCTTAAGAGTTTTAGCATCGTTCAACTCAATAATGAATCTTGACTTGCTGTGTCTTGCATTCTTGAGTCTTGCAGAGGAGAGAAGCACCCCTTCCCCAGAGACATAGGGACAGGGAGGGATGCAAAGCAGCAGTTTAAGTGAGTGCATTGTCCACAGCGGTACTCTAGAGAGAGGAAGAAAGAATCACAAGTAAAACAGCCCTCTGCCTTGGGCAAAGCAGACAGGATATTGCCATCCCTACCTGAGGACTTATGATTCTCATGGGAAACAAGAAGAAAACCCCATCTGCTAACAATGGGAATGATATGGCTGAGATGGGAAGCCTGAGAAGTAAACAGATTTACTAGCAGTAGAAAAAAGCATTAAGATTGTCAGCAGAAAATAAGATGTTGTGACTTCAGACTTCAACAGTTGAGCACTTCTTCCTTCGGATAGTGTTATAGTTTAACTGTACCCATCCCCCGACCAAGAAATATGTTGACATCCCAACCCCCAATTTTCATGAATGTGACTTTATCTGGAAACATGGTCTCTGCAAATATAATAAACTTCAGATATTCCAACATGACTGGTATCCTTATAAGGAAAGGAGAATTTAGACAGAGGCACAGGAAGACAGCCATGTGAAGATGGAGGCAGACATAGGAGTGAAATCATCATAAGCCAAGGAGTGTCTGGGGCTACCAGAGCTAGAGGACGTAACCATGGTTCTCTCCTGAAGGATTTGCAGAGTGCATGGCCACGCTGGCACCTTGATTTTGGACCTTTGACCTTTAGCACTTTAAGACAATACATTTCTGGTAGTTTCTGATGGTTATTTTTATTTCTGTAGGGTCAGTGGTAACATTTTCTTCTTCATTTCTAATTGTGTTTATTTGGATCTTCTCTCTTTTCTTCTTTATTAGTGTAGCTAGTAGCCTATTTTATTAATTTTTTTTTCAGAAAACCAACTCCAGGATTCACTAATCTTTTGAATGAGTTTTCATGTCTTGATTTCCTTCAGTTCAGCTCTGATTTTGATTATTGTCCAAATGAACACTGTGGGGCTCAGAGAGATTTGCCCTTTAAACACAGGCCATATATGATGCATACCTGAGCTAGGATTTTGGGCTTGATTAGGTCCTGTTTCTTCTAGCTTTGGGGTTGACTTGTTCCTGTTTCTCTAATTCTTTCCTTTGTGATGTTAGCCTATTAATTTGAGATCTAACTTTTTGATGTGAACATTTAGTGCTATGAATTGCCCTCTTAACACTCCCTTAGCTGTGTCCCAGAAATTCTGGTATGTTGTGTCTTTGCTCTCATTAGTTTCAATGAACTTCTTGATTTCTGCCTTAATTTCATTGTTTACACAAAAGTCACCCAGGAGCATGTCATTCGATTTCCATGTAGTTACATGGTTTTTGGAGTGATTTTCTTAGTGTTGACTTTTATTTCTATTGTACTGTGACATGAAAGTGTGCTTGGTATGATTTTGGTTCTTTTGTAGCTTCTGATGATTGTTTTATGTCTAATTATGTGGTCAATTGTAAAGTATGTAGCAAGTGACAATGAGAAGAATGTATGTCCTGTAGTTTTTTGGTGGAGAGTTCTGTAAATGTGTATCAGATTCATTTGGTTAAATCTTGAATTCAGGTCCTGAATATCTTTGTTAATTTTGTGCCTTGATGATCTGTCTAATATTATCAGTAGAGTGTTAAAGTCTCACATTATTATTATGTGACTCTAAGACTAATTGAAAATCTCTAAAAACTCTGAAAACGTATGAATCTGGGTGCTCCTGTGTTGGGTGCATATATATTTAGGATAGTTAGGTCTTCTTGTTGAACTGAATCCTTTACCCTTCTTTGCCTTTTTGATCTTTGTTGGTTTGAAGTCAGTTTTGTCTGAAATTAAAATGGCAAACCCTGCTTCTGTCTCTTTTCCATTTGCTTGGTAGATTTCTTTTCTAACCCTTTATTTTGAGCCTATGGGTGTCATTTCATGTGAGACAGGTCTCTTGAAGACAGCATACTATCGTGTCTTCCCTCTTTGTCCACCTTGCCACTCTGTGCCTTTTAAGTGGAGTATTTAACCTGTTTACATACAAGATTAGTATTGATATGCATGGATTTGATCCTGTCATTATGTTGTTAGCTGGTTATGATGTTGGCTTGCTTGTGTGGTTGCTTTATGGTGACACTGGTCTGTGTGTTTAAGGGTGGTTTTGTATTAGCTGGTAGCAGTCTTTCCTTTCTATATTTAGTGCTCCTTTCAAGATCTCTTGCAGGGCAGGTTTGGTGGTAACAAACTCACTAAACATTTGCTTTATCTGAAGAGAATCTTATTTCTTCTTCACTTGGGAACCTTAGTCTAGCTGGATATGAATTTTTCGGTTGAATACTTTTTTTAAAAAAATTTAAGAATGCTGAATATAGGCCCCCAATCTCTTCTGGCTTGTAGGGTTTCAGCTGAGAGGTCCACTGTTAGCCTGATGGGATTCCCTTTGTAGATAACCTGCCTTTTCTCTCCAGCTGCCTTTAACATTCTTTCTTTCATTTCGACCATGGGAAATCTGATGACTGTGTGTCTTGGGGTTGATCTTCCTGTGTAGAATCTTGCAGACATTCTCTGTATTTCCTAAATTTGACTGTTGGCCTCTCTAGCAAAATTGGGGAAGTTTTCATGGATGATATTTGAAATATGTTTTCCAATCTGTTTGCTTTCTTCCCCTCCCTTTCAGGGATGCCAAGGATTCATAGATTTGGCTTCTTTACATAATCGCATTCTTCTCAGAGGTTTTGTTCATTCCTTTTATTCTTTTTTCTTTGACTGTCTTATTTCAGAGAACCAGTCTTCAAGCTCTGATATTCTTTCCTCGGCTTGGTTTATTCTGCTGTTAATACTTGTGACTGCATTGTAAAATTCTTGTATTGGGTTATTCAGCTCTGTCAGAACTGTGAAGTTCTTTTTTTATATCAGCTATTCCTTCCTTCAGCTTCTGTATCACTTTATTGTGATTCTTATTTTCCTTGGATTGCGTTTTGCTGTCCTTCTAAATCTGACTTCATTCCTATCTATATTATCACTTATAAATGAGAGCTAAATGAGGAGAACTTATAACACAAAGAAGAAAACAACAGACACTGGGGTCTACTTGAGGGTGGAGGGTGGGAGGAGGGAGAAGAGAAGAAAATATAACTATTGGGTACTGGACTTAACTCCTGGGTAGTAAAATAATCTGTACAACAAACCCCCATGACATGAGTTTACCTTTGTAACAAACCTTCACATATTCCCCGAACCTAAAAGTTAAAAATTAAATATTTTTTTAAAGAAAGAATAAATTTCTATTGTTTTGAACTACCCTGTTTGCAGTACTTTGCTTTGGCAACCTAGGAAACAAGCACAGGCACTGTTCAAAATGTCACTGAAGGTATGGCTTGATGAAACAGAATTCACTGGTGGCTGTCTGCTGGCTGGCTCGAAGTTTGGGCCGAAGAGTGCCCAGTATATGTGCATGCAGTAAAAGTTAGTGACAGTTCTACTGGGTGTTTCATCAGTTTGCCCAATATATGTTAACTAGTACAATTATGCAAAGGGACTATCTAAATGCCTAAGTAAATTGTACCATACACAATTTAATCATAGTTCATCTGAATGCAAAAATTTTGCTGACTCAGGTTAGCAGGTGCTATGCTCTCCCAACTTCTCCTGCTGAGACAATTTTCTTTCCTCAACACAAAAAGCTTGCAAAAAACCGAAAAGCATGCAAAACAAAGAAGGGAGTTTTGTTCATTATTATATGTAAGCAGCTGCTAGCTGAGTGGTGGTCTTCTAGAGGATTCAAGTCCTGCTAAAGTTCTGGAAGTCCCAAGACTAGATGGTGATGGATATATCTTGAATGTGCCAGTAAAGAGGAGGAAACAGGAGGTTGGAAGGTGTCAATAATTCAGGAACCACAGGCCCAAATAATCACTGATTTATTCAGTCAACAAACATGTATTAACTCCCTACTACATCTCAGATATTGCATTGGACTTTGGGGAGTTCATAATAGCTCCCCTTATTTGTGGAGTACTGACTATGTGCTGACACTAATACTCATCATCTTTGTTGTCTCACTTTATTCTCACAATGTCCAGGTCAGGTAGTCAGCCATCTGCAATATGCAGGTGAGGAAGCCAAGAACTGGTAAGACAAATTTATGCCCCAAGGGCCAAGCCTCAGGTCTGTCTGACTCCAAAGTCTCTACTCTCTACCTTAGAGCTTCACACCACATATTACTGACTACTCTTTGGAGACTGGATCAGAGAGGGGCTAGTGCAGCATTTCAGATGAGGAAGCCTTGAACAAGCACAGAAGTGGAGGAATGAGACGAAAGACTCAGGTCTGGGAGCCACTCTAAAAGTGGTCTCTCTAGGACCTGGGGTTGAGTGGGTCTGGAAAGAGAGGGAAGGAATCAGCTGAGGTTTGCAGGTGTCTGGCTCAGATGAGAGGTGAATCATGGAGCCTACTCTGGGCTGAGTTGTGTCTCCCAAAACTTATGTCAAGGTCCCAGCCCCTAGTACTCCAGAATATAACTATGCTCAAAAACAGGGTCTTTAAGTGGTTAATGAGGTTAAAATGAGGTCATTGGAATGTGCTTTAATCCAATATGACTGCTGTCCTTATAGGAATAGGAAATTAGGGGCTGGGCACGGTGGCTCATACCTGTAATCCCAGCACTGTGGAAGAATGCTAGGCAGATCACTAGGTCAGGAGATCGAGACCATCCTGGCTAACATGTTGAAACCCTATCTCTACTAAAAATACAAAAAATTAGCTGGGTGTGATGGCAGAAGCCTGTAGTCCCAGCTACTTGGGAGGCTGATGCAGGAGAATGGTGTGAACCTGGGAGGCGGAGCTTGCAGTGAGCTGATATTGGACCACTGTACTCCAGCCTGGGCGACAGAGCAAGACTCTGTCTCAAAAAAAAAAAAAAAAAAAAAAAGGAATAGGAAATTAGGAAACTGGCATGGACAGAGGGAAGACCATGTTTAGAAGACACAGGGAAAAGACGACATCTACAAGACAAGGAGAGAGGCCTCAGGAGACAACAACCCTGCCGACAGCTTCTTCTTGGACTTTCAGCCTCCAGAACTTTGAGCAAATAAATGTCTGCTGTTTAAGCACCCAGGCTGTGATACTTTGTCATGGTATCCCTAGAAAACTAATATGGGGCCCACACCCAAGATTGAAAAACAAAGAAATGAACGAAAATGGAGTAGGCTGAGCTGAAAGTACCGCAAGGAGCATTCAGCTGGAAGTGAACATCGCATCTGTGGACTAAGTTGGAGCTGAGACCAGATGCGTGAATGGTCCTCAGTAGGAAGGTATGGTGTGAGGCAGGGGAGTTAAAATTTTAGAACAGAAAAAAAGTGTAATATGTATACACCATGGACTACTACTCAGCTATAAAAAGGAACAAAATAATGTATTTTGCATCAACTTGGAAGGAGCTGGAGATCATTATTCCAAGTGGAGTAATTCAAGAATGGAAAACCAAATATCTTATGTTCTTACTTGTAAGTGGGAGCTAAGCTATGAGGATGCAAAGGCATAATAATGACACAATGGTCTTTCGGGACTTGTGGAGAAGGTTGGCAGTGGAGTGGGGGATAAAAGACTATATACGGGCTACAGTGTACACTGCTCGGGTGAAGGGTGCACTAAAATCTCAGAAATTACTACTAAATAACTTATCCATGAAACCAAAAACCACCTGTACCCCAAAAACTATTAAAATAGAAAACTAACAAAAAACAACAACAAAAAAACTTTGGAATAGATGGGAATCCAAGCGAAGCGTGTGGAATGAGAAGAGTAGGCAGAAGGAAGGGATTGAGGACACAATTCTCAGGGATAAACAAAGCTTAAAGACCAGCTGAAGGAAAAGAGTCAAGGACAGGACAGGCACTCAAGCCACAGGGTGCCCCAGCTACGTATGGTGCAGCATAAACATTCTGTGAAAGAAACTTCGAGGCAACAATGTTATCCTTCCAACAAGATAGTTAAGGTAATGGCTGGAAATTGGTCCTCAAATAACGTAACTAGACACTGTGCGACTAGGGAGAACCACCGCAGCACCACATGGTGGGATGCAGAGGGCAGAGAAGATGCGAACTGCCTGAAGCTGAGGGCTGAAGAATGCTGTCCTCAATAAGGCCAGCCAATAATTGATGGCAAGTGATGGGGCAGGGACTTACCCTCCATTCCTCCTGTTTCTGCTGAGAGAAAATTTCCACGGCATGGCCACCAAAGCAGGAAGTCCTACCCCTTTACCACCCCGTTGTAGCCTCCTTCTGGAACTAGTCCAACTCTCAAATTAGATTTTGCTGACTTGGTTGAAAGCTCAAGGGAAACATCTGAAAGGGTCATTTAATGGGTCCTTAAAATCACCATGTGAAAGTGGAGCACTCTTGGACACGGCAGAACTAAGGGTGTTTGGTTTTAGCTTGTTGGGGTTTCTTTGTTTTTGTCTTATTTAAGAGAAAAGACATCTGATCATTTTTCTGAAATCATGAGTCATCATTAGAAAGGAAGAAATTTGAGGTTATGGTGAAAAGAAAGATAATGGATAAGGCAGCAATATTTTCCAAAAAATGAAAATTACTCCAGAACACAGCAGAAAGAATCAGCTACAGAACCTGAGTGACAAGAAAAGGTAAGTTTGAGGACTTACTGGGAAAAATCCTTGAGAACCTAACATTTCTCTATAATGTAGGAGGAAAGATAAACCCACTGAGAATCCCTGGGAGAGGCTGGGAGAGGACTGGATTGGGGGTAGTTGCAAGGGGAGAGGACAGGAACTGGGGTGCTTAGACCTTCAGGGAGCTGCCCTGAGGGCCTCACTGAGGACAGAGGCTCCACCTTTTCTGCTGCCCTTTCTACCACAGGGTGATTCTCTCTAGCACCCCAGTGTTTAAGAGACACAGAAGCCAAGGGGTGGGCCCCTCTGGGGCTGGATTTGGTGGGAGTCAATGCAGGCGGGCAGGAGGGTAAGGAGAACTAAAGGAGAAAGACCTGAGACAAGGGCGTCTGGCAAAGAACAGATGGGATGCAAAGCATGTGTCCTAGTTAGGCCAGGGAGGATAAATGTCCCTGTATTCATGCTCAGCAGGAGATGGAAGCAGAACCTAGTGTGGTTAGAGGCCAGAATCCATCCTGGATGGAGGGTCAATCAGAGAGGCAAATCAGGGCCAACCGGAAGTGGAAGTTGTATCTCAGGGTTCAGCAGTGGCAGAAAGTGCCCTAATAAAACACTAGAGAGGTATGAAGACAACACTTCCTACGCAATCACTCAGGGCTCTTGGTTTTCTACCCTAGGAGAGAGGGTCTTCCCAATGCAGGCTGGGGAAGGACAGTCGGGGAGGGCAGTGGAAATGCTGCTTTCCTGAGAAATGCAGGCTATTCATTGTCAATGCAAATTGTGCTGCTCTTATGGCCTGAGCGGTAGAGCCAGCACATTTACCTCTGAATTACTTTCAGTGTCTGCAGTTATCAGATCATAGAAATGAAGAGCAGAATGTTTTAGGAATCGGAAACACTAATTTCTTTGTAAATCAAGTGACAATGTTTTGCCTACCATGACCGTGATCAACACTGTCTTAGTTCTTCCATTGCCTGGGTGGCAACACATGACTCTCCCATGGAAAAGCAGAATTGACAGATGCTGACAACCAGGGGGTTCACCGATGCTGAGCGCCTGATCAGCTGGCGGTCACTCAGTTACATGTAAGAAGGCAGCTAGTGTTTATAACTCATGCTATGACCTGAATTGTTTTTCCAGGATATTCTTCAAGTGTCACTTTGGGAAAAGAGAGAGTACTCCCAATTGCTTTTTACTTTGCTTCTGGCAAATTCTAATTACAAAGCCTTTATTGGGATAGGGATTCTTGATTTTTAAGTGGAAACTTCTCGGCCAGTCAGAATCAACAAACAAATGGAAAGAAGAACTTGAAGCTGCACAGATGAAAGTTTTGGGGCCAAAAGGGGATCATCCATATAGAATCAACTGATTCCATTGAAGCCAGTTCAACAGAAACGATGTTAATGGGAGAAATCTAGTTAGTGCTTCAGTTTGGGAAAACAATTCATGTTTTCCTTTGGAAGCAATTCAGTTTAATTGAGAAAGTTAATGATGAGGACATCCTTTTTTTTCTATAGGACAGTCTTTTAAAGGCAAACTCTGATGGTTAGGTTGACTGTATTATTTGGCAAAATATTTGCATTGAATATATGTACATGTATTCATGGTTCTGCATATGTGATGAGTCTAAAGCAGTGGTTCTCAACTAGAGTTAATTCCCCTTCCCAGTGAGTACTGAAAAATTGCTGAAAACATTTTTTGTTGTTGCAAGTGGGCAGAGGAGGATGCTACTGGCATATAATGAGTATAGGTTGAAAATACTGCTAGACATCCTACAATGCCAAGGACAAGACCGCCCATCCCACAACTAAGAACAATTTGGCCCAAAACATCACTAGTGCTGAGGTTGAGAAACTCTGGTCTACATAATTAGCCGGTATGTGGCAAAAGTCTACTCACTCTCAAGATTTCACCTTTGTACAAACTATCAAGTAAATGCTTGGGGCAATGGATTATGCATAGTACACATACATCGCCTTTGTAGGTGAATGTGTATGTGTGTGTGTGTGACCACACTCACACATGAATGCACAGATATACAGAGGGATGCATTTCAGCAGATACACATCAGGACTTTGTACACAGTGAACCTCAATTTGGATGGTTATCACCATCTTCTGATTGCTTAGTGAGCAAGTGACCAAGTTCTGGCCCAGAACTGAAAGAAGCCTTCTAAGGGTTTCTGGTTTCTTTAAAAAGAAATATACAGATGAAAAGGGGACAGGTTTGTGGCTCTTCTTTGAGTGGGTATTGCCACATGTGGATGCAATACCTGAAATTGCAGCAACAATTTTGCAACCACAAGCAGAGGTGGCCTGGGGGCCCATCTGCCAGACTGTGGATGGCAGAGACTGCAGCGAATACTTGCCTCCTTATTAACTCCTGAGCCACTGAATGAATATGAGTCTAAGTATGTGAGTTGATACATTTCTTACATTTTTAATTGCCAAACTTTTTGGAGTTACCTATAGACAAACAAATTCTTTTATACAGGGGCTGAAAACTACATGCCATGTTAGTAATTTCCATTTCTAGACACATAAAAAGAAAGTTAAGAAGTAATGCACAGAACTCTACACATATCTATGACAAGCT
The DNA here is from genome assembly GCF_000951035.1 of Colobus angolensis palliatus. Taxonomy (NCBI): domain Eukaryota; kingdom Metazoa; phylum Chordata; class Mammalia; order Primates; family Cercopithecidae; genus Colobus; species Colobus angolensis. Next base: position 6,696,727 of record NW_012115110.1, read on the forward strand.
GTCAACTTTTGTAGACGTTAAACAACAATATAGAAAAAAAAAACTCAGCTAGCTTCTATAAGTGGTCATATCAACATTAGCCATATTATCATGGTCTGGAGGGTTGGAAGTACCACTTCTCTTCCAAATACTAAATAGCCATATGATGTCCTTTTTATCATTAGTCCTGAACAAGCTACACTTTGATTTCTTTAGAAGATGAAGAATTCATTTTTATTTAGGGTGTTGTAGTTTGCTTTTGAGCACCAAATCACCAGGAATCAAAAACAAATGAGGTGGGAAAGAGGGAGTGACGGAAGGCTTACCATTGAGCCATTTGGAGTTGTACTGCGCTGTGCGGAGAGGAGGTAAAATGCCCAGGCTTCGGTAAATGGCAGGATCACGTCCTGGAAAATCCATGGCCGTAGCAGCATAGAGCTCCCCGCCAGCTGTGAGGAGCGCTGTGGAATTGTGCTGGGGACTGTAGGGACAGCGGGCCATGCCACTGATCTGATCGTGGATCTCAGTCAGGTTGCTCAACTGTGGGGGAAGATGAGGGGAAAAGCAGTTATCTTTGCACAAGCCCCTTTAGTGATGCTTATGAATCACATCCACCATAATCACAGTGATGCTTGTGTAACAGCCTCTCTGGGGCTCATGGGGAGAGATGACCCACTTTTACACTCCAACTGATGAAAACAGCCTGCTCCACTCACGGTAAGAGAGTCCATCAATCAGTCTCTTTCTCATCACTTTAGTTTACTGAACCTCATACCACTGAATACTCACAAAATAAGAAATAAGATCATTGTATATATGCCTTTGATTTATAATGCACAAGTATTGCATACTTTTCCACTTTAATTTAAAAACCAGTGTCAATATTTACAGAAATAGGATCACAATAAAGAATTACGTATAATTGTCTGGGCTCAGTGGCTCACGCCTATAATCCCAGCACTTTGGGAGGCTGAGGAGGGCAGATCATGAGGTCAGGAAATCGAGACCATTCTGGTTGACACAGTGAAACCCCATCTCTACTAAAAACAAAACAAAACAAAACAAAAATTAGCTAGACATGGTGGCATGCTCCTGTAGTCCCCACTACTCGGGAGGCTGAGGCAGGAGAATCACTTGAACCTAGGAGGCGGAGGTTGCAGTGAGCCAAGATCGCGCCACTGCGCTCCAGCCTGGGAGACAGAGCAAGACTCTGCCTCAAAAAAAAAAGAAAAGAAAAGAATTATGTATAAATCTATCAATATATAAGTGAACCAAAATATAATGAATAGCCCCGAAAAATGTTTTCACAGGTAAGGATGTGTGGATATTAAACACTATGTGGCCCACATTTTCAATACTTTCTTTCCTTTTTTTTTTTTTTTTTTCAGTTTTCAGAGAGAGATCCAAGTGTCTTGAAGTCATTTCATATGAATCCAGTTTCCCAAATGCTAGATTCCCAACCAATCATTGAATGAGAAAAGCTCTTGGGTACTGGTGGATTTTTTGCTCAATTCGGTTCTTGGTTCTCGCCTGAGAGGTATTGGAGTAGAAGGGTCAGGGCCGGCAGGTACAGGCACGCTGCTGTTCTCCTATGAGATGTGTACCTGGGTAAGTTCCCTCAGCTCTTTATGTCTCAGGTTCTTCTTTCATAAAAGGGAGCCCCAAAGAGTAGCGATCTTGTGGGGCAGGTGTTGAGGACTGAACCATGGCACTGGTGAAAGCGTTTCAGGGCAGGGTGCAGCACCTAGAGAGCTCCCTGAGCTTCACACCCCTTATCATCCATCTCCTCCCTTTATTTCCAATAACTGAATGCTAACCTTAAATCATGAACTGTAAAAGCAGATGGTCAATTAAGGTCTTGAAAAAGTTGTGCAACCAGGGAATGAACATATTTCTTCATGATATTCCCAGAGGAAGATTGCATTTATACCTGAATTAGGAAGATTCTACGTGTGTTCTACTGACCCTGCCATGCTACTGCTATATTGTGTGCAGCTCAAAATTACTCTGTCAATGATTGCCAGGTTAAAGACAAGAAAGAGGGTCAGTTATAACTGGACTTTGCCTAGGGTTCAATTTCTTAGTTTGCTTATTTTTTTTACCTACTTCTTATCCAATTTTTAGGCTAATTTTTTCTTCCCTAGGATTGTGATTTTAGACCATTTTAATAATTTTAATAAATGAAAATAACAGTAACAGTATCTCTACCATAAAGCAGAATTAGACCTCAAAGAATATGTTTAGGATTAATGTTTAAAGTCACTGGTGAGAAAAACGCTGGTTGAAATAATTTAGAAACATATTTAAGTTTAATTATATGTTATAATTATTTCCAGTTATTTATCTAATTGATGGTCCTGATTAGAAACACATCAATAAATCAAATATTTATTCAATTTGACAAAAAGTGCTTTTGAATTAAACAGCAACACCTTGGTGTATAGAAATTCATTTAAAACTAATATTTTAATACAATGTTTGATCTCTTCTGATATTAAATTCTTTTGAGGCACAAAAGGAAGCCATACCGAGCGGTTGGTGCAGACAGGTGTGAATGCATTGGTCCCACAGGTGAATAACCGGTCGCCACCCACCAGAAGCACCCGGATGTAGTTCTGACATTCCTCCTGAGGGGGGAAAAATATATATATATATGTATATATATATATATATAAAATGAAAAACATGCTAACAAAGTCTAAGCACAAGAATGGTGAGAATGAATACATTTTATCTAATAAATATGTAAACCATTAATAAAATGTAAACCATTAAAAAAAATAAATCTTTCAGATATTGACCAAAAAATAAGAGTTATGAAACAATTTGATTTTTATCAAATAAATTTACTTGCTGTATCTGCACCTTGTTTGATAAAGAATATGAAGATAAACACATGTTCAATTAAATTCTCAAAGCATGCATCTAATTTTGGCAGAACTTATTTCATTTTGAATTGTATCTGACAGTAGCACAAACACTAAATGGCCTTGGACGGCTATTAGGAAAATAAATAAAGGAATCTATTAGATACCACTCGTGAAACAGTGCCTTGGAAAACTTCCTCAGGACTTTCAGAAAATGCTGCAAGTGCTTCTTGATCAGAAGGTCACATGAGAAACTCAGTATGCAAACTGGAACAAATTTTACTTTATGGGATGAAACTGCATATTTTAAATACAGAGCAAGTATCTATACGCATTTTTAATTCATGGATTGAAAAGTGAAAATATGCTTAATGAGGAAAAGATGTTTGAAATATTCGGGACAAAACCCTAGGCTGAGGGATACTCCAAGAATGGAGTATTTTTGTAGTTGCCAATGTTCTTAGAAAACCCTGGGTATGGTCATAGCAGTGATGGACATGTGAGCTAGAGAGCTCCTCATTTATCCAGCAAGCATCCACTGAGTAGCTCCTCTTTGGTAGTCACCGGGTTAGAAGTCCCAATCCAGGCCCCTGGCAGAAAAATACAGGTTCATGACAGTGACCACAGAGCTGGCCATGCGCTCTAATGAGCACACGGAAGAATAGCATATTACGTAGCTCCAAAGGAATAGGGAAGGGAAGAGGTGTACAGAGGCTTCCTGAAAGAGTTGACAACTAAGTGTTAAATAAAGTGAAAGATTTCATGAGGCTTCCTGGACGGGGTGCTTGTAGGACACCTGTCAGACTTTACTGAGCAAAGGAGGGAAAAGACTCCCCACGCAAAAGGAGCAGACTGTGCCAAGGTGTCCTGGCTAGAGAAAGCAAGGTGCTCTCACTGTGTACAGAGGAGCTCACACAGAAGCCGAGGAGCCTGAAACAGGCCAGGTGTGCGCAGGGAGTGAGTTCACACGTTACTCCGAATGTGAAAGGAGCCATGAAATGTTTTGACTGCGTGAAGTATTGATGAGTTCTCGTGTTTTATCACTGAAGAACCACTCAGACACCAATTTGCAGGAGTCAAGCTGAAGATAGAAGCCTGGAGTCAGGAAGCCAAGGAGGAAGTCACTTCCATAACTCAGGCTCTTGTCATTTTGTACCTAGACCAAGGTGGTAGGTGTGAAAGGACAAACCCAAAATAGTGAGTCGATTGCACACAATGGCAAATGAATGACGCACGAGGCATGAAAGATGCTGCATGATAACATGATGATTTGAATCACATCATGCTGGAAATCAGGGGAATCTAGATGTAATGGCATAGCTCACCTTCTCTGCAATCAAATGGACCCTCATTCTAGATGAAAGTGTTAATTTCCCATAACTCAGTCTACTGCATAGCAGCGATACAGCAGCAAAGCATAGTGCTAATTTTTGTATTTTCTTTACTAGAGACAGAGTTCTATCATTGCTGCCCAGGCTGGTCTCGAACTCCTGGGCTCAAACGATCCTCCTACCTTGACCTCCCAAAAGTGTTGGGATCACAGGTGTCAGCACCGCTCCTGGCTCAGATTGGCTTTCTAAATGTAAAGTGAAATACCAAGGGTGGATTATCCTCCTAACATTATTCCTAACAGTAATAGTAATCACTTACCATTGGAAGCTGAACTGAGGAAGACAGAAAACAACCACAAAGATCTAAGTAGACTTCAGAAGAATTACCAAATGCTTGTAAAGAGTAGACAGTGAATCTGGTAACTGAGAAAGGTACAACAGAGGTGGGAGGCTTGTCTTGTTTTGTTCCCTTTTGTCTTTATTCCTGGGGAAAGGTCAGGAGAGTTCTAAAGTGGAAGAACAAAACGAAAGACTTCAAAGAACCACAGAGTTCCTCCTTCCCAGGCTGAAGAGAACACAGGCAGGCCAGAGAAGAAACCAGAGGGGTACAGGAGCCTGTAAAGACAGGCAGAGTGAGGATGAAAGAAGGAAGCCTATGCCTGTCAGAGGAAACCCACAAAGACATCTCCCAGAACACAGGACAGAGCAAGCTGATGGATTTAATGGATGACACAGACAGGTTAATGACACCATCATAAGGACTGGAATGGAAAATTACAAACATTATACAAGGGTGGGGATTTTGTTTGGTTTTTGCTGTTGCTTTTGGAACTCTTTTAAAAGCAAGGCAAGATGTAAAAGAACTTTTACTTTAAAAAAAAAAAAAAAAAAAGCAAGAGCTTGCCACAAGGTAAACCACAAACAACATGGGCAAGGGTAAGTTGTTCCAGGAGAATCATCTGGATTGAAATGTGATTTCACAGCAGAGTTCTACAGCCCTGGTGAAGAGAAAGCAAGGGCCTCCAGTCAATTATGGAAAGGAGAATAACCAAGATATCAAATATGGTGTTTACGCTAATTTCCCAAAGGAAGAACAAAGTGCAAATAAGACTGTAGGTTGTTTTCTTTAGTTTTTGTTTTTTGAGACAAGGACTCACTCTGTTGTTGCCCAGGCTGGGGTGCAGTGGCTTAATCACAGTTCACTACAGGAGCAATGTGTGGAGGTGGGTGGTATTCGAGTTTCTTCTTAACTGTCAAGAGCAGAACGCAGTCATCCAACTGACTAAGAGCATCTCACGTACTTCCCCGTTCTTACTCCCTTAAAGGCATCCTCGTGTTTAATTCACAGATTGTGAATTCCAGATGTGAGTTCCAAACAAATTCATTTAAAATAATAAATGTTTTAAAAAGAGAGATTGCGACAAGTTCAACTGAAACAGAATGTGAAAACACAGGAAAAAAGCCTCGACTGCTTGGACTCCAGTGAGGCTCTCACCTCTGTCTCCCAAGTAGCTTGGATTACACGTGTATGCCACCACCTCTGGCTATTTTTTTTTCTTTTTTTTTTTGTAGAGACAAGGACTCACTATATTGCCCAGGCTGGTCTCGAATTCTGAGCTCAAGGGATCCTCCTGCCTTGTCCTCCCAAAGTGCTGGAATTGCAGGCATGAGCCACAGTGCCCGGCAACTGTAGGTTGTTAACATCCCTGATGACCACTCTCAAGCTTGATGAAGAACCAGCATGTTGGTCGGGATGTGTGATAACCATGGTAACCATGGTGCAGTAGTTTGCCAGGGAGGGGCAGGGCACCAACTGACAGTGTCAGAAAATCAGATAAAAAGTAAATGAGGAAAGGGACAGAATTATTTCAATGAGGGCGGAGAATGAAAGAGCATGTTCTGATCATCAAGACCATGTGAGAATACATGAAGACACTGGCTCTATTATTGGTGATGAGTCACACGCGTGTCACTGGTATGCTTCGCAGAACTGAGAGTGTGGAAAAAAAAGGAGGAAGATGTCAGGGATCTGGATGATCAGGCAAGGAGGTCTGTGCAGAATCTATAAAACGATGGAAGGTGGCCCCAGCCCTATGGAACCCAGAGGAGCCTGTGGCAATCAGGAGCTAATGAAGGAAGGTAATAGTGTAGTTGTCCCCAGCCTTAACTAGAGGTCTGCGTTATCACCAATAATGGTAGGTGTGCTCATCCTCTGAGTCCTACAGGAGCAATGTGTGGAGGTGGGTGGCATTCGAGTTTCTTCTTAACTGTCAAGAGCAGAACGCAGTCACCCAACTGACTAAGGGCATCTCGCATACTTCCCCGTTCTTACTCCCTTAAAGGCATCCTCGTGTTTAATTCACAGATTGTGAATTCCAAACAAATTCATTTAAAATAATAAATGTTTTAAAAAGAGAGATTGGGACAAGTTCAACTGAAACAGAATGTGAAAACACAGGAAAAAAAAAAAAAGGTAGAAGTATTTAGCTTTTGAGCGGAAGATAAATTTGGGAACTGGAGAGTCAATACTGTGAATAAAAGGAAATGAGTGGCTGGGCATGGTGGTTCCACACCTGTAATCCCAGCATTTTGGGAGGCCAAGGTGGGCAGATCACCTGAGGTCAGGAGTTCGAGACTAGCCGGGCCAACATGAAACCCCATCTCCACTAAAATTACAAAAATTATCCAGGCATGGTAATGCATGCCTGTAATCCAATTGCTTGAACTCAGGAGGCGGAGGTTGCAGAGAGCCACTGCACTCCAGTCTGAGTGACAGAGCAAGACTCCAGAGTCTCAAAAAGAAAAAAAAAAGGAAATGAGTAACAGTTATAGGCTGTGTAATAACTAGTCTCCTCTTGATGGTGTTTTGAAAACTCAACTTCTCTTGCAGATCTACTGGCAACTCACTCTGCCAATCTCTGTTACAAACGTGGCCTTCCATGGGTTACCTGAACTTGCTTGAAGTACTGCTTGGAGTCACCTAGTTTAAAGTAGAGTCATAATGTAGAAGTCCCTTTAGGATATTCTTTTAAAGGTTTCTCTTATAAATCACCATACTTAAATGTCTATGATTTTCCTTTTCTCATCTAAGAATTTTTTCTTCTAGCCCATTTCCATATCTTGAAAATGGGTGAAGAGGATTTAATGAGTTCTGATTTTCTAAGAAGTCACAGTGCACATCTCCAAGGCCTCGAGCAGCTTGCTGCCACATGGCTTCTAGGGTTGATAATGAGAGTCATCTGTCTACATTTTGATCACGGCAAGTGAACATTAAAACGACCCATGTGGGCCTGTGATCCACAGAGAGATCAACCTTTCCTTCACTTCAAGGCATTTAATAGCCAAGGTGCATGGTTGCTGACTCATAGAAAGGGCTTTTAGATGGAGACTGGCCAATACCCACTTGGTCTCAATGACACAAGGCCCAAGCCCCAGCACAGAAAACACGTTTTAGGGCTGTTTTCTTAATGAATTAATTGGTTTTGTCATATAGTATTTCATGATTTTTTTTTTAAACAGGTATATTCTGTGGATCTCTCAGGTGTCTCTTCAGCAACACCCAGCCCATCGCCCAACCCATTAATTTTAGGGAGGAAAAAATAAGGGTGAGAAGCTGACAGGCTTTATGTTAATCATAGTGTTCACAATGAAAGCAACGTGTCCTCCTCGCAATGTGTTATCCTTGTCAGCATCAAAGTGCTGAAGAAAAGCAATTTACAGGAATTGCATGAGCCTTTCAAAGTGGAACCCACATCAGCCTAAGTCATGATGACCTGGTGACTCTTGCAAAACCATACCTAACCCAATCAGATGCATATGTGTATGTGTGTGTGTATAAAGGGTGTGTCTATTTAATTGTATACATGTATTACTTGTGAATATATGCACATGCATATAACAGATGCAATATGTAGAGATAAACACACACATACATATATTACATGCTATGTAATGTACAGTGTATTGATATATAAAATATACTATACTGTATATATGTACATACTCTATTTTCAACTGAGCTGACTTCATGGGAAACCTTTTTGGGCACCTCAATTAAAAAAATAAAATTAGGTGTGCATAATCTAATTTTAACCTAATGTTAGTATTTAACCTAAAGTATTCTCAATTTTTAAAGCAATTACACAAAATAAAAGCAGGGCTACAATGTGTCCCATGTATTGATTAACTCACAGCTTTCAAAATATTGGCACTTAGGTACAAAATGTCAAGATCCAGGCCTGCACCAGCAGGTTCTCAGGTAGTACGTGTCATGACTTTCTTCTCCTATTCACTAGGAGTTTACCTCTTTAAAAGCATAATTTGACAACTTGGTGAACAGGAACACAGGATATGACAGGGAGAACAATATACGTAGCTCTGGATTCTAATCAAAACTCTCCCACTAACTAGCAAAATAATTCTAGGAACTTGGTGTCAAAAATCATGAAATGAGATCATGAACAAAAACTTTTGAAAATTACAAAGTGTAATAGAAGCATACAGCAGCTCTTTCATTCCCATAATAATAAGCTGTGTTTCCTTTGTATGGTTCCTAAATGTCAGAGTGGGAAGAACGTTGGTTCAGACATAATAGCCCAACACACACAAGGAACTCTTGTTAGGTCGTGAGAGAATTGACTATTTGTGTTTAAAATAATATTTGTGTAAAAGATACTTAAATAGTTAGAGAATTCGATTTCTATAATGCTATGTCCAGAAGAACTAAATACAACAGGTTTTATTATAAGTTTTTGAATCCATAAAAACAGATTCCCCACCCCCACTTTTTTTTTTTCCATGAAATATTTAAGCCATTGCAGGCAAAGGCACTCCCTCTTTTCCAAGTGAGCTGAGCAATTTCTAAATAAAATAGAACACAGGCTTGACAAGGGCTTGGCAGCTACAGTACCTACCTTCTTTTCAAGCCTGACTCGAATAAAAAATCTGGATAACTTCTCTTGACCGTAATTCCCTAAATTATACTTTTAATGGATTACATGTGAAATCGTATCTGTGTCTGGACACAGATATCCCAGGGAAACAAGGGGAAATCTGTCATCTCTACTCTCCTCCGCTCTGCAGCAAGCTGAGGAATGCTCCTATCAGAGCAGCAAGTGGGCACAGGCAGTGTCCTCGCTGCAGACCCAGCCACCTCCTTCCAGGCATGCATTCCAGCTCAGCTCTGCAGCTAAATGCATTATGTGTGGAAGCACAGACCACTTTTCTCAGAGTAGGAAATAAAACAACTTCAGTTTAAATTGCTGGCATTTTTCTCATTTCTGAGATGTCACATTTTGCATTATTCTTTTTATTTCAGGGAGAAGGGAAACTTTGCCATTCTGTTCTCATAAGAACTTCAGCATAAGCAAAACTACAAAACAGCCGAATTCGCCATCTAAGCTCATGACCACTAAGAAAAGTCTTAATGCCATTCACCCAAAGAGACGTTACCTATCAGTTAAATTGACTGTGAGAATGTTCTCTGAATTGGCTCCTAGAACTGTCAAAATGGGGAAATGTGGGTTGTCTGAGTTATGAGTTCAGGGGGCAGTCCCTTGGAGGCTGCATCTGACCCAGTTGTCCCTGTTCATAGGGGCTGCCTTGTTTCTTTCCCTTCTCTGTCCCAGGAGCCGGGCTCGGTCACCCAGGTTGGTCACATCATGGTCACTGTTCAGTTACTATGTTAAGAAAGAAAGAGAGATGACAAATAAGAAAGAAAGAACTTGTAAAGGTAGATGAAGATCCCTCTCCTCTCACCACCCATGCACCAGCTCAGTGCTGTCTAGACTGGCATGTTTGTTTAGCTACTGCATCATTTTTGTACACAGGAACTTCCAATGCACACAGCTCTGCTACATAAACCGAGTTCTACTTCAAAGCAGCAGAAGTTATTTAAACCCTCTGTGAATTTATCAATATACTTAATGCAACCTAAAAGAACGTGTCATTCATCTTTCTCAGAGTACATGGTGCTTGACACTCATCTTCATCTGTCTTACTATAATAGTGTTAAAAAATCCATTCACCAATGCAGTTTGAGTCAATTAATAATTACTGATTTCCCATTATTTTTAATCCATTAAAACCCAAAGCATGTGAAACATAAAGGTTTGATTTTATTTGAAAATATTTGTTGCCCTCATTTGCTTTCTGTGTGTCAAGAAAATTCAATTAAGTGTAGTAACGATTGGTCTCCTCTGTGAATCGAGGGTATATTAACTACCAGTCACAAAAGATGGCCTTTTCCTAATAGTTCTCTGGGTTTAATTTACTGAAGTTCTAAGCTCCACACAACCAATGATCACGGCTTAAGGCAAAACGTGGGCTAGTTCTGCTTCAGCAGAAGCAAATTTTCACCCCAAGTAGAAATAATCTATCAGCAAAAGGCAACCACACAGATTCTTTGTAAATTATGAACTTCCAGACTATGAGGAGGAAAAATCCCTGGCTACATGACATAATCTGATGCTTTGCTTTAGCAGGACAAGAAGTACAGGGACACTGAAGCTCATAGAGGGGAAGGGAGTTAACTGTTAATTTTTAAAATGTCTTTGTAACAAATATATACTTGTAATCTAGATGAAATATGAGAGCACTCTAGGAAGCATAAAAATAAAAATAAACAATGTAAAAGTGATAAATAAATTTACAATTTTGGAAATCAAAGCAGGGATTTCCAACCAGGTCAATGTCTGGCAATGTGTTTCCTGCCACGTACGGAATAGCTGCCATGTCGAAGAACAATCTGGCCCCAAATATCAATAATGACGAGGATGAGAAACCCTAAAGTTCACTTCCCTGGTACGGGCTTCTCATGTTCATTCACTCATCCAGTGGAACATCTTTAAACGTTCACCGTGGGCTGGGTGTGTTAAGATCAGATGAGGAAATAGCACTGGAACCTGGGAGAGGGAAGGAGGGTGGGGACCATCAGGTTTGGGCTATCAGCTAAACATTTTCAGAACAGACACTGATGAAAGGTGTGCATCAACAATCTCTGTTGCTGGGTTGCTGAAACCTGAATAGTGTTTATTGGTGTGCCCATAAGACCCAGAAAGAAAGAAGAGGAGATGGAAGAGCAAAGTACCAGAAGAAAGATAAAGACAAGAAGAAAGAGGTGAGAAAAAGCAAGAGGGAGAGCTAGATCACTGTATTAGTCTGTCCTCACACTGCTAATACCCGAGACTGGGTAATTTTAAAGGACAGAGGTTTAATGGACTCACAGTTCCACATGACTGGGGAGTCCTCACAATCATTGCCGAAAATGAAGGGGAAGCAAGACACATCTTACACGGCAGCTGGCAAGAGAGACTGTGCAGGGGAACTCCCCTTTAAAACCATCAGATGTTGTGAGACTTATTCAATATCATGAGAACAGCACAGGAAAGCCCCACCCCCATCATTCAATTACCTTCCACCAGGTCCCTTCTAGGACACATGGGAATTATGAGAGCTACAATTCAAGATGGAGTTTGGGTGGGGACACACTCAAACCATATCAGGCGTCACACGGAGCACCCCCTGGGAGGCACTGATATCCCCAGGCAAGGCCCACTGCAGGCCTTGAGAGCCTGGAAGGGTGGCGCTCGCATCAGTGAATCTTACTAGTTGAAACAAAGAAATCCATCTTTCCACCTCTCACTTCACGTAAGTCTGACTCTGCAGGTCCCATCTCATTCCTTAGCACAGGTGGTCTTATTTAAAGGACTGTGCTCTGACCAGCGAAGTGGGGCCAAGGGTGGAGCCACACCACCCCCACACTGAGACTCAAACACCACAGGGAGGAAAAAGGAAACTACTTAGAAATCACTTCTTCAAAAGTTCTATACATCATTTCTACAAACTCACCAAGAAGGTTACAGGGGTCCCCGATTGCAGGTTTTGTATTATTTATTTATTTTGGGGAGCATTTGAAGATACCAGATTCGAATTCTTTGACAATTGGAGTACCTTTAAATCTCCTTACATCTCTGATTATTTATCTCAGAGGCCTTTTCTGAGGTGAAATATCTTCCAGAAAATAGCCTTCATCAATTCCTGCTTTATTTCCCCCTTGTCTCCAAGTATTTCCCTGGCTAAGACTGCATCTTCCTCCTCCTCTTCTTCCTACTCCTTCATTCAGGGTTGGGAAACCCCATAACGAAGCTGGCTGACACCTGCCTCAGTGTCTGACTCCCACAGCCATTCAGTTAAAAGGCAGGGAAGCAGACAATGAAATTGGGTAAAACAAGGTACGTAACACTCTTTTATAAATCCAGATAGGGGAGGATCTTTTGCCAGTGCTCTCTGCCTTTGCTATATATTTTTCCCCAAGCTCTTGGTCCTGGGACCAACTTTGCAAGGCAAGCCCTCTTTTCTACTCTGTGTATAACTGCTGTCTTCTGTAACCCAAAGCATAATTCACCATTGGAAAAGTCCGTGCTCCAATAAAATGTAAGAAGATTACTAACAGAGTAAGACACAGTGAGCCTGTGCACAAGCTGCAGAATTTCCTCAAGTTGATCAAGAATAATTTTCTCAAAGACACATAGTCTTCCTGGAAAGGCAAAGAATCACGCATCTTTTTGAGCCAGACAAACATTTGAAAGAAGTCTGTAACATGTACAATTGCTTAAGAAACACATTTCCAACCTTAGCTATAAACTGCGCATTCTATAGGAACATGGGATGTAGATTTTAGTATGAAAAGAGAATTTATTATAAAGAATATGTTAAGATAAATTATAAAGAATTAAGCACAAATAATTAATCACAAATAATAACTAAAAGATGTATATTTTAGTATGAGAAGAGAATTTATTATAAAGAATATAAGATAAATTATAAAGAATCAATCACAAATAATATTTTACATAATAATTTCATTTATCCTATCATTACTTTCTAGATTTAGTTGTGAAGTATGAAAGAAGGAATTTAAAACATTTTAAAAATTCAGGCCCATATTTTTTCCAGTGCTATCTTAGTCTAACAACCTAAAGGACAAATTAGCTCTGATCTTCTTCTGAATCCTTTTTGGAAGTGATTGATTATTGTGGTTAATTTTAATTAATATTAAAAACGAGGATATACCATATACAAATTTTGAATCTTGCTTTTTTCACTTTTCATGGCATCATAATCAAGAATACTCTTCTTATCAACGTGCTTTATATAGTGCAGAGTCCTTCAAAACAGGGTGATGGCTGTTCATAATTGCATCCTTCTTACCTTTGATTTGCCTTTGCTGTAACAGGCCTTCTTGGTAGCTTCGTCACACTCCCATTCCACAGCCTGTAGAAAATACCAAGACAATAGCAGCTATCATGGTTTTGACTGAATAAAAGGGAAAATATAAATAAGGCACTGGTAACCATTAGGAAATATGGCTGCACCCTAGCACCAACATTTTCACACTCAGAGAATTTACACCAAATACATGAAATTTATTCATGGGCTTAGATTTAGCTCTGAATTTGAGGAACAAGGACCTTCCCCCTTACTATTTACTTTTAGGTAGTAATGATGTGATGTTTAGATCTAGTCACTGTTAGAAAAGAACTACGAGTTGGTGACTATGGCACTGATGGTAGAAATGATCGCTTCGGTGAAACTATAGAATAGACCCAGACAAGGCTTAAAGGAGAGGCCTTGAGACAAGAGAATTTAAATATTCATTTTGACGTTTATATTTTATTCAAATAATACGTCATTTATAAATATTCATAGATAACGAAGAATGATTTTGCATATCCTTACTACCAAGATACACCTGTAAATGATAATCAATCAATAGATAGCTCAGGCAAAGAACATAGCTAGGATTTTTCCCCAACAGCAGTCATTTTCATACTGTTATTAACTCTGACTAAATATTGAGAGCCACAGATTTAAAATATTTTTTCTCAGAATTTCCAAATCTCACTTACGCTGATTAACTTGCTATGTGTGCTTTCACGTCTGATGCTGACTCACAAATGAAATATGTGATCAGTGGAGAACATAGACCGGGCTTGCTTTACAGAAAGGATGCCTGCAAACATCCACGGCCTAGCTCTCGTGAATAGTTTTTTGTGCAAATTGAGGCATCTGGGCTTTTTTTTTTCTTTTCTATCATTGCATAGAGTGTGAACTTTTAGAGGGTAAAAATATTTTCTCAATACTCCACACCTGTTATTACAATTATTTTCTATTTTACTATTAAAATTGGATTTCTGAAGGATCAGGAATGTGCAATAATTCAATCATTAACAGAAAGACATTTTGAGATAGAGACTTTTTTCTGTTAATTTGAACTCATGTCAAATAATAAACTAAACCAAAAGTTACCTAGTGTCAAATCATATGAAGGAAAATAATGGCTTCATCCTTATTTCTAGTAAGAATTTTTTTTTTTTTCCCTAATTATCCAAACTTGGGAGAATAATAAAGTCAGGCTAACACCATTCTCTAATATCTTCTGCCTTCCAAAGAATGTTACATAACAGAATTAAATCATAAAACACTACATCTTGCATAATTTCTGTTACTTGGCAAATGGGAGTCCATAAGAAAAGTATTCTAGAGAGAACCACTTCAGTGTCTTTGAAACCAAAACAATGCTATAACTGTTTTCCCTTGTGCAGACTTGAAGATTTTTGTCAGTGTCAACATCTGATAAGAGAATTTGTTAATTCCTCCTGTGTTGCTTCCCTGTTCATAATGTTTGACGGCAACAATAAAGTCACAGCTAATCAGCATCTGATGCAAACGCATGACTTGAATTCCATACCAGGATGACAAATATTTTCATGAAAAGCAATGACACCTCCAGAGAAAACAGCCTCCCATAGAGTTGCATAACTATATCCCCATGAAGTGCAGATAAAATAAATGAAAATAAATGCACTGTTGTTCATCTGATTTGGCCTTTAGTATATTCCTTTCTTAGATCTCTTTACAAAACATCACTCTGTTGTTTGTATTTAAGTAGATATCCACCTCTCGGCCTTTATTTAAAACAGTATTGAGGACTGATTAAAACAGTATTGAGGATTGAAAGAATATGATATATTCTTTCAGCAGAGTAAACCTCATTGTAACTTTGATCGTATATGGCCAGAGGATTTAGTATTACATATCACCAAGAGGAACTGCTGTTAGACAATTACTAGGAAAACTACACAGTGAAATACTTTAGATAAAGAGTCATTCACGTGGCTTTCATTGGTCTAGTGATTTTGTTAAAAGTTAAATAATAATGTTCTCTTCCATAAACATGAAAGCTATGAAGAGAAGGATTAGTCCCAGGGCTAACAGAAAAAAATATTTACCAAATGCCATCAAAATTTTTCAGATCCTGCCGCTAAAATGGCAAACAAACAGCTTCACAAGTCTACCTAATGCCCAAACAGCCTTTGCATTTTCAAGATAAATATTGGCCAAAGATTGAAAGGGAAAATAGGAGAAGAAAGAATGTGAGAGTTTTAAAAAATATTTCATTACTTTATCCAGCACACCAAAAAATAACAACTGCTCTTACAAGTTTATTAGACCCATAATAAGTAGGACAAATCTTACAGATTTTCTGAAGATAGTGATTAGAAAGAAAAAAAAAATTATTTCCTAAGGCATTTTATTACAGTCTCACTAGCTTGCCTATAATATTCAAATCCAGAATTAATTAAAGACCATGACTGTACAGCTTTTCTGTTCACTTTCTACCTGAATAGAGAACAGGATAAAGGGAAATTTTATATTAAGAATGGAACTTTACTTATTCCAGAAGACAGCAGGAATATATACATATTATTGGATAGCACAGAATTTGAAAAGGAATAGAATGGAGAAAAATGCCTTTTCCAGATAATACTAGAATAGGATGTTCCAGATTCATCCCATAGTATCCTCCTATTCACCAGGTCAGTTAGACTTTGCCCATTTCATTAGTGGACAGACTTGAAATTAGAAAAAAAAAAAAAAATTCCATCAGAGACAAATAAGAGTATCAAGGAACCTCCTCTCTATGGGATCTTATTTCTCACAGTGACCCATTTTTCTGTTTGAAATTAGGCTGTGTTTTAACCTGGTCACAACTTCCTTATTCTTCTAGATCCATTCTAATGAACTAAATACCTTTTAATCAAGCCTTCTCTTTCATTTCTCAGTGAAGATTTTTATTCTTTCATGTATCGTGATTATAGAACAAATCTCACTACTGATTTGAGAAGCCATGTTTCCACTTGTATTCAAATTTATTTAAAGATGTTTTTCCACCAACCCAAACCTATCTTTACAATAGTCAAAATAAGTGCTAAAGCATTCTACATTTCAGATCTCAACCCAAAGTTCATAGTCTCATTTCTTGAGTCTCCCTTTTAAAAACATTTAATTTTTGTCATCTTTTGTCTTTTTCTATTTCAGGATAGCCCAGTAGAGAAAAGAAGTATTTCTACTGTATGCTATTCAATACTTTGTCTGCATTATATATTTCAGCAGCAGACATATAGCAGAAATATTGTGGTTACTTGAATATTCAAAGATTAGTAATAGTAGGCAGTGAGTCTAAAACATTTACATTTTAAAAGACAGAATGATTCCTGTTTGTAGTAAATTTTTTTCTGTAAATACATACAAATAAAACCTGTACTACTCAGCAACTCACAGAAATTTTGCTTCATGCAAATTCATTAATTATCTCCTTTAACAAATATTCATTAAGCATCTACCAAATGGAAGACACTCTTCTATGTGATTGACAGAAGGCAAAACAGACATAGAGATACACATGAGATATTAATTTAAAATACAGCACAAGTGTATTCCATCAGCCTAGACAGAATTATGTTAAATCTGAAGAGTCAGCAGTGTTCATTTTCATTGCCCTAGTAGCCATATGCAAGTTAATCTTAGGTCCAATGACACACTCTGACTTATAATATCATTAGATTTCAGGATGGGACAAACATACAAAGAGAGCTACAAAAAAACAAAAACAAAAACAAAAAACAGCAGAGGCTTATGGAAAACCCATTTTATATCTGCATAAATCCTGGGGATGCAATGAAGCCCCCACTGTTTCAGGATACAGCACCCAGTGGGCCGTGTTGCACACGGGCATACTATGGTTAGAATAAAGGGAACTGTGATCTCAAGAGTAAATCAGATGCAGAAAAGAAAAAGAGATTGGCTCTTTTTATATATGTGTTACATACATACAAATCCACAGTTCTCAGAAGTATATAAACAAAGCTGTGTATTATCACACTCCACTGCCAGATAAGCTAATTAGATAGGGACCAGCAGAGGCAGACACTTCATAAAAATGAAGAGAACAACATTTGAGGCGAATGGGCTACTACTCTTTCAGCAGATGGCTTTGCTAATTAGATACTGGCAAAAGATAACATTAAACAAAACTAGTTTAATTACACAACGCCAAAAATTAACAATCACCTGAGGGCTTTCTTTTTTCATATGTTTACATTCATATTCTTATGTCATGTATTCTGCGATGTGCTGGGAAATGTTACATTGCCATGGCAATTATAAACAAATCGTCAGGGTATGCAAGACTATATCTTGGTTCAAAAATGTAACAAAATCCAAGTGAGTTGGAACTAGAAACAACTGTGATTGGACTTGAATAAAATGTCAATCTATAACAGTAACTTTGAGAGAGGACATCTTTGCTAATTATAATACCATCAAGGTCACACGTGTCAGGATCCTAGAATGGTGTGCATTGAACAAAAAAAGACAGTAAATATTTTAGTCCATTTGGAAGGATTTGTTCGATGTTCCTCTGCCTTTACTTCCTAGTGGATATTCAAAGTGTTTATTATTTTTTCATATTAATTTTCAGTATACTTGCATTTCCATCCATGTCAAATACAAGCAAGTACAATTATAACCCCAAAATCAAAAGACTAGCCAAACATCTTATGTTCTCACTGATATGTGGGAGCTAAGCTATTAGTAATGCAAAGGCAAAAGAATGATACACTAGACTTTGAGGACCTACGGGAAGAATGGGAGGGGGGCGAGGGATAAAACACAACAAACGTGTGCAGCGTATACTGCTCGGGCAATGGGTGCACCAGGATCTCACAAATCTCCACTACAGAACTTACTCATGTAACCAAATACCTCCTCTACCCCACTAACATATGGGAAAATAATTTTTTTAAAAAAAATGATCAATGTCAACATTTAGAAATTAACTTAAAAAAGACTGGAAGAGCACTAGAGTCATATCATCCCACTATTTTTTGATTCTCATACACTGCCATCATCTAAAATTAGAAGAAATATCTTAACCTTAGAGATATCTATGAAAAGTGTTCTAATAATCTTTAAAGCCCTTATGCTAATATCTGAGATTTTCTTTCACATAATAACATCACAGTAAACTTGCATTGATAAGGAACTGCAGAGTGGTGCTCCCAGCCCGTTGAATGCTCACTGGGCATTTGGTTTTCTAATTGGGAGTTGACAATGTATTTATTCCCTAGAGCTGTTGTGAGAAACTACCACAAACTGGGCGGCTTTAAGGACAGAAATTTATTCTTACAGTTCTGGAGGCTCGTTGGCAGGGTTGACTCTGACTGAAAACTCTGAGAGAGAATCTGTCTGGGCCTCCCTCTCAGCCCCTGGGGTCTGCCACTGATCTGTGGCACGACCTTGGCTTACGGGGCATCACTGCAATCTCTGCCTCACTCATCGCATGGTGTTCTCCTTGTCTTTCTTTGTCCAAATGTTCCTCTTCTTATAAGGACACCGGCCACTGGATTAAGGCCCACTGTAGTCCAGCAATGACCTCAGCTTAACTGAGGACATCTGGAAAGACTCTTTTTTCAAATAAGGCCACATTCTGAGAATCTGTGTGGACATGACTTTTGGGGGATACTCTACAACCCAGTACAAACAGTGTGGCATAAGAGATTTGGAGAATCAATTCATAGTCACAAGTTAGGGTCATTGCTCTGCCACAAATTAGTTGCCAATTCTTAAGCAAAATAGTGGTAACAATTTATTTAACTTGTGACGTGCTAGCTGCAGCGCTAAATGCTTTCTATATACTTACCTCGTTGAATGTGAGAGGTACTATTATAATCAGATTTTGGACGAGGACTTTGGGTAAATAACTTGCCAAAGGCTCCAAAGTATTAAGTGGCAGCCCCAGGATTGGCACTTTATAACTTGATCTGGAACCTGTTATCTGAACTACTTTCCTGCTATTTAAATTACCCAATTAAGTGCCCCTTGTTACCTGATTTTTACAGTGTCTTTGTCTTCCACCCCATAATTTAGAAAAATATATATCTGAAGCACAGAAATTTGTGCATGTCTAAGTTCAGAGCTGTTGGCATTCAGTAAATATTAATCAAAAAAGCCATCAATTCCCTTGTCAGAGAATGTATTCATGTTTAAAGCCTCTGGGCCCATTCACAGCTCTAGTATCGATTTTAAAAGGACCATGATTTGTCTAATGAAACTCTAAAGTCAAGAAAGATACAGCCAGAGTATGATATAAGAATCTTGGGTTGGTTTTGTGAAATTAAACATCTTATGTATAAGAACAGTTGGTTCCTGACACAGCAGCAATGTCGAGATTTCAAAATTCAGTCTGAAGATCCATCACTCTTCTACTAAGCCCTTCTGGGGCTTCCCACTCCTCCGGGATTAAGAGCCAAAGTCATCTAGAAAATTCTGCCATCTCCAGGTACTTATTTCCTAGTGCCCCCACCCCATTCTTTTATGGGTGGCATGGGTTTCTCAGCGTGGTCTCTGAACAAAGCAGACACATTCCCTATGGCCTGTGGACCTACTGGCCCCATTACCTCGAATACCTTCCTCCAGATGCCTACCTAGCTAATGCCTGTGCCTCCTACGTACCTTTGTTCAAAGGTGAGCTCCTCGCTGGACCCTCTGTAGCCATATATGTACATGTGAAACTGCCATTTGCCTCCCCCTTTCTCACTAGAAAGCAAACTGCACTTGGGCAGGCAGCTTGGCTGCTTGGTACACTTCTGTATCTGCAGCACCTAGGACAGTGCCTCACATGCAAGTATTCAATACCTAGTTGTTAAACAAATGAATGGATGTATTAATAGAATGCCCTACACCCATGCCCTTGGAAATAGCTCAGGTGTCCTTCTAGAGACCCCTTGTAGAATGGGCACATGAGGCTTCTCAGCCCTTGAGCCGGTTGGGTGAGCCTACCGCGTGTTGCACCTCTGTGGCAAAAACATACCACAAGAATTTCTCTTCCACACTTCAATTTACCTGGCACTGGGAAGAAGAATATGAATGCATCCGCTCTGGGAAGACAGAGAGGGAAGGATCAGAGCAAAGATTTTACTACTTTTTCAGCAGTAGACATTTTTTAAAGTAACGTCTTAAGCCTTAATCTCAAACAAAAGGAGATAAAAGTGGTACAGTATTCCCCTTGTCTGCAGTTTTACTTCTTGATACCACGGTCAACTGAAGTTCAAAAATATGAAATGGAACATTCCAGAAGCAAACAATTCCTAAGTTTTAAATTGTGGACCATTCTGAGTAGCATGGTGAAATCTCAAGTCGCCCCACTCCATCCCACCTGGGGAAATGAAGGATTCCTTTTTCTAGAGTATTCACACCTCTATGTTCCCTGCCCATTAGTCACTTAGGAGCCCTCTCAGTTATCAGATCAAAAAAGCATAGCACACACAGTGTTCAGTACTATCAGAGGGTTCAGGCATTCCCTGGGGGTCTTGGAACATATCCCCCGTAGATAAGAGAGGGACTACTATATTATGTCAAAGTCATGTTTTAAGTGCAAAATTATCATAAGTCATTAGAAAAATGTGAGGCCAAGTGACTGCTGAGTCATAACACCCTCGGTATCCAAGCATTTCTGTATTTTGCTTTGGTTGCCTACTTCTTAAAAAAACACAAATTTATAAAAATTAATAGTTATAAACAAGACCACTTTGAATCTCAGTAAATTTGGAGTATAAGTTGAAATGACAGTGGACACCTTATTCCATACTCTATAATAAAGCAGGTAAGCCAAGTAATGTCACAGTAAAAGTTAATTTACTGAGTGAAGGATTCTAAAGTCTTAAAATTCTGTACGTGTTATACATTGGTATAAGCGTTTGGTTTTTTGTTTGTTTGTTTTGAGACAGAGTCTCGCTCTGTCGCCCAGGCTGGAGTGCGGTGGCCC
>NW_012115110.1:6718405-6722402 GCF_000951035.1 Colobus angolensis palliatus
GGAACCAAATTTATCTAATAAGAAATGTTGGGGCTGGACCTGGGGTCAGACAGAGAAAAACGAAGTGATGGAAGATGAGTTCCAATGACCCTGCTCCTGAACATGAGTGAACCCTGCTGGGATGATCTTTTGAAAGGAGAACATTAGAGAAAGAGAGAGAAAAAAAAAAAAAAAAAACAGTATCAACAACATTATAATATCTGGTATAAAACTGAAAACCATGATTGTCAGACCCTGAAGCATCAAACAACTGGTGCACTTCAAAAATATTTCTAAGGTAAGGCTCGTAAGAGCCTTACTTCTTGGCTGCAGGGTTTAACAGAAATTATTTTCATGGATGCAAATAGGAATGGTTTAAAAAATGGTACATTGTCAAATTTGTAAGACTAAATGCAGTGAAAAAAATCAAATCACTGGAGGGATGGCTATTTTTATACATGAATTTCCTAAAAGTATTAGTATAAGCAACCCAATTCAAAGTCAGTCAAGCAGGGATAAAGGTATTGACATCAGAGTGTATTGACTTCCCAACGATTGGCTTGCCTAATTTAATATTTCCCAAATGCATTTGGTGGAAAATTGATTGCATCTAACGTTATATTTTCTCTCT
This sequence comes from Colobus angolensis palliatus, assembly GCF_000951035.1. NCBI lineage: Eukaryota > Metazoa > Chordata > Mammalia > Primates > Cercopithecidae > Colobus > Colobus angolensis. Next base: position 6,719,016 of record NW_012115110.1, read on the forward strand.
TTCACAACATGCAATTATATCTTATATCACATGGATGATGCCAAGTGCCACAATATCTGTATAATGTTCAACAGAAATTATGTTTGCTAGAAATTAGATATATCACAAGCAAGTTAAAATTAGATGTTTTATCTGATGTAACATTTATTCTGCATATGTAGAGATATCACAAGAGGAATAAGTTGATTATAGAAAGTTATGAAAAATATCACACCAAGCTGAGCTTAGTAAGACTATCTGAAGATTGTATGGGACACAAATATGAGGTCACAAGATACATTTTTAAACAATATGAGAAGCAGCCTGTTGGCATGGGATTCTCTGTAAAACCTTGACCAATACAAGGGTTACGCAACTTGATATAATGAAGCCTGTCTTGAAAATATCTTTACAAGGCTAAGTTTGTGGTGTGGCTTTGATCAAATCTTTCTTTCACACACCAGTTAACTACTGACAATAATATTCTAGCACTATTGGTAAAAGTGAAGATAAACCATCCCGTCCCTAAAACAAGAAGAAATTTCACAGATATATGCCAAGGTTTCATCTGGGAATACAGTTAAAGGGTTCAAAAGGGACCGTATGTAGCAAGTAGTAAGAAGTACCAATCTTTTTATTTCGAGGCAACATGAAACAGATGTAGAAAACAATGCCAGCAACCACAGCATGAATGCAAATGAAGGTGCAGAAACCACGCAACTCTTTGTTGTATGGCTTAGAATTTTATTTTACTGATGTAAATGAAATATTTTTATGTTTTCAAGAGGAATATCCCATTTGTGATTTTGTGTGTTAGATTTCTCTTGCTTAAAATGTAAAGCCAACTATATTGGCATCGGTTTGAGTCCTATTATTGTGTATTCTGGCTAAATCTTAATGAAGACATTCTATATGAGCTGTCAGCCTAATAGGCAATATTGATTTAAATATATGGATGTTTGCTTTCAGTTTCTCGATAAATCTTTTCTATTTTCCTATTCTTCTGAAACTGGCTTCATGAAAACAAATAACACTTCATACCTGTTTACTTTCTCTAGAGTTCTGGGTTAATATCTATGCACTAGATTCACTGGACCACTTACAAAACCCAGATTATGAATGTTTCCTGGGGAACTGTTTTATACTCATGAAACCACTCAGAATTTATTCATTATTCAAGTTAAAAATGCTTGCTTCCTGAGATACATCCTATCAAAGTCAACAAAGATTGACTTTACTTCCACCTTAAGAACATATTGATCTATTTTCCAGATCTCAAGATATATACAAAACCCTCCTTATGAACCTTATTCAGCATTATTTCCATAAGCTTTTGTTTTCAGCTTAAAAAAATGAACACGAAAATTTGTTTTCTAGTGTAAGTTTGGGGAGTCATTTTTTACTCTTATTTTAAATAAATAACAGGATAATATTTCTGTTCAAGAAACACATTATTTACTATATTATCACAACGGTAAATGAACACTCAGTGAACATGACTGATATATTCATGTCCTAGTTAATATTTAACACTCTTATAACTTAATGACTATCTGCTTAAACTTATTAAATCAAATAAATAATTTAGCATTAAACAGTAATTGTGTGGTTTTGTCATTTATTTCTCCAAACATTTTTCTCTCTTCTATAATTTGCTCATTTACATTCCAGAGATGTCCTAAACTACTGTCATTACTATTATTAAGATGTTTGATAAGAGCTCCATCTAAGAAAAACATCCAAAAGCATTTCAAGTGTGGGAGAATAAGAGTTGGCGAATTTTTAATGACCATAACATGAGGTATTTTGATGGAAAAATTCATGCCTTTTGTTATAATTTTACAACAAAATGAAGGGAGCATGAGGCACTCCTTCCCTTCCATCTATTTAAATCAGTCCTTTTGTTATGTGATTAGCCAGGGTTGGCAACTAATTGCCAAATGTTACAACTTTACTCAATTTCCTGCTGAAGGAATTTGATTTTGAAATAAATTGCCTACAACAATTAGGGCCTAGAAACACAAATTTGTGTCTATCTGAGGGTGGAATATTGGAGTGGGATGAATACTGGTCCCTTAAAAGATATCCATCACCATCTCCGCAACCTGTGAATGTTACCCCATGTGGCAAAAAAAAAAAAAGAGAGACTTAAGATAATTAAATTAAGGATCTTGAGATGGAGACATTACCCTGTATTATTCAGGCAGCATCTCAACATCACTGAAAACATCCTCATATGAAGCAGGCAGAGGAAGACGCGGACAATACAGAGGAGAAGGAAATGTGACCGTGGAGGCAGAGATTGGGATGAAGGAGCCTCAAGTCAAGGAGGCTGGCCACCACCCGAAGCCAAATGAGAAAAAGAAGAAATTGTTTGCCCTGAATTTCCGGAGGAAGTGTGGCCCGGAGGACCGCTTTATTTTAGTCCCATAAGAATTATTTTGGACTCCTAGCCTCCAGAACTATGGGAGAAAAAATTTCTGTTGCTCTGACCCATCAAGTTCATGGTAATTTGTCACAGCAGCCACACAAAACTAATACACACATACGTACACATGAATTACACAGATGAACACAGTCACACTCACGTGAGTTTAGGAGCATGGGGTGGACATGTTAACATCTGTGTGTCTGTCTACCAAACATCTGGGTCAGGCCCATTGTTGGAAATCAGAACATGTCATCCCAAAATATGCCTTTGTCGTGGGATTATTTTGAGAAAGCCTAGACACAGGAGAAGCTCTGAAAACAGAGTAGAAGTTGTCTTTTTGTAAGGTAAGCTTACATATATAAAGGAAATCTCTATTTGTAAGGTTGTCTCCCTTACTGTACCAGGAAGAGAACGATGATCCTAAATCAGGAGATAAGTCGATGGAGAAGGCACTGACTTAAATGTGCACAACAAACCTTACTCCTGCTAACCACGCCTTTTCTGGTTACGTTGCCATTACTTGCCTCTCCCACACCCTTCTTTCTTTTATCTAGCTGAAGATGGTATTTAAGCTTGAATTCTAAGATATCTCTTTGAGAGTGACTCATTTCCCTGGGTATCTCCCATATGTATAAGGCATAAACATATTTTTAAACCTTGTTTGTTTTTCTATTGTTAATACGTCTTTTGTTACAAGGGCCCAGCTGAGAATTTAGAAGAGCAGAGGGAAAATTACTTCTTCCTGCCCTACACCATATGTATGAAAGATGTAGTTGTTAATATCAAAGAGCTCTTGGGAAAAACATGCTGTGATCTTGCGCGTCTTGAAGGGGAACGCTCAACCCAGATGTAGGGATCTGGAGATGGACGAAGGAACGTTTCTTAGGGAGGTCAAGGCTTGAGCTGGATCTTGAAGCAATTGATCAGTGAGTGAATAAGTGGAAGAGTAGATGTTCAAGAAAATCAAATGGGCCGGG